>NW_026068020.1:326169-342479 GCF_014885135.2 Alexandromys fortis
TTTCAAAAAAAATTATATTAAAAAAAAGAAGTGGAAGGGAGAAGAAAGATGGCGCTGAAAAACAAGAATGAGACAGAGAAAAATAGAAAGAAATATTTAAATGATAACAGAGAAAACATAAGATCTGGACGATAGAAAAAAAAAAGACCTAACAAAGAAGAGAACAGAGTCATTAGAACCAGGAGACCAAGACACAGAGACCAGACAAAAATTGGAAGACCGGACACACTTATTTACAGGATACTATATCCTAAGAGGCATCCCAAGACAAATATATTCTAGACAAATGATTTTCAAGACCACTCAGGAAGGGGGAAATTAGCAGTTGAGTTGCCTGATTAGATGCTGTGTCTGCTGCTTAGCATAGAGATGTTGTGTTGATGCATTAAGAACTGAGAAGACATTCCGTCACTCAGGGGCTTGGAGAAGGGCAGCCCTGAGTTCAATGTAAGAGGCGACTTCACAGAACCTAGCCAAATACAAGGGAAAATCTACAGTAGTTAAAAGACAAATGGTAGGGGTTCAGGCCTGTGGCTCGCTTACAGAGACCTCTTCATGCCTGATACCCTGGGTTCAATCCTACAAAAAATATATAACAAAATAAATAAATGTTAAATAAATTTAACATATAGCCTAAATCCAATTTAAATGCCAAACTACAACCAAACTTCCTGTGAGTTTTATTTATAGGACAGAATTAGTTTTATTCATATTCCAGTGAAGAAATTGTAAACCAAACACTGGAAAAGAAGAAGAGAGGATGAAGAAAACATACTTAAATTAATTCATAGATCTAAAAACCAATATGGCAAATACTAGAAACTTGAATGATTTGTGTGGCTGGGATAATCAAAGGGAATTCAAAGCATAGCATGATCAATTGGGAAGTTAAAGAGAAAGGTGGATTGGCTGAGTCCGTCCTTCGCTGCAGAGAGGAGGCAGGAACAAGCTATGTTTTTTATGAGGATGCAGAAGCATCACTGTAGACAAGGGATTTTTACCAATTCACAGAGACAGACCAGAGAGCACATGCAAACATACATGGCTAAAAAGCAAAATTACATGACAGAATTGGAAGCTGGGGGGGGGGGGTTAAGCTTGGATTTCTCTGAAATAAATGCCCAAGAATGCAAGAGTACTGGTTTTATGGTCGTGTTTGGTGTGATGAGAAAAATGCCAAAGCGTTTTCCCGAGTTTCTGTGCCATTTTACATTCCCACCAGCAGTGTGTGATCTCGTCCACCCACATGCGTGCCAGCATTTGGTTTGTTGCTCTTTTTACTCTTGTTTCTGGTGCATTTCACAACAACCAGTGGTATTCATGAGCTCATCAGCGCACTTGGTGTCATTTCTTGGACTGATTTCTGGATGGATTTTAAAAATACCGTTGAGTTTCCAGGCTCTTTAGCTAGCCTCGACTACGGTCTCCCATCCAGCGTGGCAGAATGCATTTCCTCCCACTCAGACCCATTGTCAGGTTGTTGATGAGAGGAAGTTTGCAACTTTGAGATGTCCCAACTTGACGATTTTCCTCCTTATTTTTGGTGTCAAATGTGATTGTTTGTTTGTTTGTTTTTATTTTGTTGTTTTTTTTTTCTGTTATCAACCCTAGAGATTTTCTTCTATAACCCCACTAAAAGTTCTTTAGTTCCCACCTCATATTTGAACCACCACCCAGTGCGGGCTAGTTCTGTGTAGGGTTTGGGATAAGGTCCATTTTTCTGCCCACCTAACACCATAGATAGTCATCTGTGAGATTTTTTAAATTACGAATTAAACTTCTTAAATGGTTTTCAGAGAAATTTGTTTTTTATTCCTTCTTGAGCTTTTGGAAGTTTGTCTGGGAGGTTGAAAAATCGCTCCAGTTCCCCCATGACGTCACGTTTGTGTCTGTAGGGTTTGTGGTAGTGTCTCATTCCCTTCCTACGTGGTAGTCAGTATCGATTACCTGACAGGACCTGGAGGCACTAAGGAGATAAGCCCTTGTGTACACTCGTGAGGGACTGTCTAAATTAGGATCATCAAGGTGGGAAAGGCCACCCTAGAAGTGTGTGCTATGATTTCCTGGACTGGATAAAAAGGCGAAAAGCAAGCTGAGTGCCCACATTCTTTGCTCTCTGCTTCCTGAAGCATCATGACCCATGGCCTCAAACTCTGTCACCATGCTTTCCCTGTCATGATGAACTATAGCATCAGACTTGAGCCACAAACTTCCTCCATCTGCTTTATCTAAGGTGCCTGTGATGGCTGGTTTGTGCCTTTCCACTTCGTTTGAATTAGCTTTGCTGGAGATTTATCATTTGTTTAAATTTTTCTGAGAATCAGATATTAATTTTCTCATTATCTCCCTTCTACAGCTTCACTGATTTACACTCTTGTGTGTGTGTGTGTGTGTGTGTGTGTGTGTGTACATGTGCATATAGCTAAGCTAGCACGCTCCAGCAATCCCCTCTTCCACCGTCCACTAAGTTGAAGTTATGGGTACATGCAGCCACACCCAGTTTTTTACACAAGAATTCTGTCCTGCACACTGTGTGGACACTCGTTGACTGTACTCATTACTGGCTTTTCCACACCCCCCAGCTAATGCTGACGGTGGAGCTTTGGTGGTTCCAACCACAATTGTGGGCTTTCAACTTTTCCATTGTGTCTAGCAGCTTTTCCTCATGTTCTTCAAGCACACGACGGGGTTTTAGCCCTTCGTGGTGGAGCAATCCTTCCGTCATCTTGTCTCTAGTCTTCTTTGATGTGAAATCTGTCACTCTGCTCAGTATTCACAGAATGGCTCCCATTTTCCCCAAACAATTACTGTCTTTGTGATTCTGCATCTTGCTCAGAGTCTACATGTTCACGTTAGGGTTGGTTCATTCTAACCAGGGGCTGCTTGGCCCCTTGGGTCTGTTTCTCACCAAATGTGGGCCTTTTCCTCTCTCTCACTGTAATTGTAACTGTTATTTCTTCAGGTCTTCTGGAACACATGTGAGGCAAACATCACTGTTCCTGGCACATAGGTGTCTCCAGTCATTCTGCTTCTCCTTGTTGTTCAGGTAGGTTGTTGCTGACCTGCTCTATGCTCCCTCACTCTGGTTCTCCTCTCTGCTCCGACCACAGCTTATCCAGGGGAGGTCTGACTGCTCTCAATATCTCCTCCTGTGATTCCCATGCCCGTTTGTTTATCATTTACATTGCTTTGATGGGTTTCTGTAAGTCTGTTGGTTAAAGCACTTCAGGGACTCCTGTCTTCAAATCTCCCCGGAATAACCCCAATGTCAGAGTCATATCGATGTCTGTTGATTGTATTCACATTGAAGTTGTGATTGCCCTGGTTGTTGATTGGCAAGAGGTTTCCCTCTGTCAGTCTGTGTCTGAATATCTGATCATGGGACTCAGGTGCAATCTAACCTTCGGAGATAAGCAGCGTCCGTTCTGAGATGTGTGAGGGCAAAAGTGACTGACTTTTTTCCTCTCACTGGAGATGTGACTGAGGGGACAGACCTCAAAGAACTCCCATACAGGGCCACCGGGAGGCAAATCTTCAGGTATTGTTACCCCTCCAGAGACAGGCAGCCCGTGTGAAGCTCTGGCATTTACGATAGCCACTTTAATGGCCTGAACTCTATGGAAGTACAATTTCTTCTTCCCTGGGCCTTCTGTGGCCTTCCCTTAGCCAATGATCGCTATGTTACTTTTCTTCTTATTGCTGTGTCCAGACACCTAACAAGAAGCAACTTAAGGGTTTCTTTGGCTTAAGGTTTGGGTCCATCACGGTAGGGAAGGTGTGGTGTGAGTGGAGAGGCTGTTCATTCATATAGCCCCTAGCCAGGAAGTAAAGAAGGACAGGAAGCTGGTCCAGGCTATAAACTCAAGGCACATCCCCTCTCCAGAGAAACACTTCCTCCTCCTAAGCCCCAGTCCCCTGTCCTCAGGGCAGGGCTCAGACCCTGGGGTCTCTCAAAGGTTCCCAGCGAGCATGCTGTAGTCCACAAACTGTTCTCCAGCCAGCACTGTATCAACCACAAAGTTAAGGTGTCACCTCCTGCAGGAAGTCTGCCAGTACTAAAGTCTGTGGCTCAGTCAGATGAGGACCAGGGCTGGCCGGTGAATTTGGGGGAAGGGGCATTTCAAGGTGAACTCAGCTCAAGAAGCAAGTCCTGCAGGGTTTGGATGTCTGTTCCCTTGCAATTCTACCTTCTTGCTTTTGACCTTGCCTGATCACAGAAGAGGTGAATAGATGCAGACGAGACCGGGCCAGGGCTGGGGTCATCACTCAGCCCTCACGCTTGCCGTTGTCATCCTCTGGAACACTTCACCCTGACAAGTGAGTTCTTTTGCAGCCCTTGCCTGGTACCCACTAGCAAACGAAAACAAGGTACTTTTCATTGCACTCGGAGTCTTTTGGAGGGGTTGGCTTCCTAATGTTGACAAGGTGAATGAGGAGAGGGGAGTAGGGGCATGAAGAAAAACTAGGGGACATGGCATTGCTAGCATCTGGGGCAGGATCCAGGCCAGCTGCGACTGTGGCTGGTTACCAGAACCCTGTGCACAGTGCCCGTAGAAGGAAGTGGGCTTTCCTATAGCTTGCTTTCCAAAAGCTTCTGACCATGAGCTTCTCCAGAAGCTGAACTGGGTGTGGCAAGTGCTTTCTAGGAACTCAACCCCACAGCCCAGGCCACTAGTGACTGACCGTGCAGGGATACAGAGGCTCCATCCACAACTCAAAACCCAGCCAGGCACAGCCTCCACCCCAGCGTTCCATAGGACAAGATGATGTGGGAATTGGCCTCTGGATTAGGGGACCCCTTTCCCTGCCAGCTCCCCACCAGAGAGCTCTTTCTCAGTAAGCACCCTATAAGGTGGCCTGCCCCAGGCTGCGCCTACAAAATACCACCTTGGATTCTAAACCTGGGTCAGAGGGAACTGAAAATGACCTTTGGGGAGAGTCCCAAACCTAGGCACAAAGCCCAGAGTGCAAGCGCAGGGGCTGGGGCTGGTTTTGCATATCAGGACACCCTGCACCTAAACTGCAGAAGCAGACTATCAGCTCCCCAGAGTGGCCCTGGCCCCGTGGATATTATGCAGTGGGAGCCCTCAAGGGGGAATCCCAGGGCTGCGTCCCCAGCTCCCAGCAGGTTCCTCCCACTCATGGACCATCCCACACAGCCCGTCCCTCGCCTGTGTGTCTCTTCCCTAAGCCACAGGAGTGTGGGTGGCAAGAAGAGAATAAGGAAGGCTGAAATGGACCTCGTGTCAAAACAGCAAATTAAAACCCTTCAGGTGGCCAAGGAGCCGCAACCCAGGAAGTGTAATGACGCGGAATTGGGAAAAGCGGGAAATGAACTCACACTCGAGCACATCCGGCTGAGGTCCCTGTTGTACGATAGAGCTTTTAGAGCAGAAATTGCACAGGCCACGGGATACACAGATTCCAGGCTCTGTGTGAAATAACAAAGAAACATTCGCGTCCTCACAGTAAGGAAGCTGAGCTTTCACATGGGTGCAGGGGCACGGTCAGGATCCCACCGCACCGTGGTCCCACCACACACAGCTGGACTCTGGGCTCCGTCTGTCCCAAAGCCTGGTCCATGTGTGGGACTCGGCAGAGGGCTGTTCTCTTGGTAGCTTGGTAGCTTAGTAGCCTGAAGACTGCTGAAGATCCCTACTGCGTTGACCAGGACACCAAGGAGGGGCTCCGACGCTTTCTTCACTTCCCTTGTGCCTGTATGTCCCCATGCTCACAGGTCACCGACGGCCCACGTGACCCACCAAAATTCCTGCTTCTAGTTTGGGTCCTGTTGAGTGGCTTGGCCAACTTCCAGGCAGATAAACAACTCCTGGGTTTACTACCCTAGCCTCACCCAGCATGGGAACCGCTTCGGGTTCCTCGGGGCCGAGCACATTATAGCAACAGGCCTCTCCCCGCTAGCCACCAGCAATTTATTTCTAAGGCTCAACACTGTTTAGGCAGCGGCTCTGAACCACGACATTTGCAGGCAAATGCTTAGCTGTGTGTTTCTTTGTTTAATCTTCTTTGCTCCTGACTCTGCTGCTTTTGTCTTCTCGCTGTACCTTGTAATCATTTTGATTACAGCTCTGCACGAATTTTCCATGTGAGCTCGCCTCCGACATTTTACAGGAAAAAAAAAATGCAATCGCCTCACTGCCTGCCAAGGGCTCCAGTGAGTTTTCTGGACATTTAGAATTTGGGGATACACACTGGGCACCCCAATGAGACCCCAGAGTCAATGACTTGTCCAGTCCAACTGGATGGCACCTGGTGCACAGGGCAAGAGCCCCATGGAGGCAGAGGGAGAAGCATTCTCGCCCCTGATCATGGAATTCCAGCCTTGAGCCTGTGCCTCTAAGCCTCTGCTCACCCCAGGAAACTGTTGGTTTTGTCCCCAACATCTAGAGTGGCAGTTGTCAGGGGCTCGAGGGCCTCTCCAGAGGCAACAAACAAGCAAAACCCATTGAAACAAAACCAGAGGCGGGCTGTTGAGCAGACACTAGGCAGGATGGGAGCCACTGTTGCTCATAAGGGGCTCTGAGCGCTCTTGCAATACCCCACAGAGGCTGTGAGTGTGTGTGTGTGTGCGCGCATGCATGCACATACGTGCGTGTATATGTGTTTCTAGACACAAAGGGAAGAAGGGAAGAAGTAGGCAGCCTGAGCAAGTTCAGCTGAAGGAAGAATAGCGGCTGCAGGGCCTAGGCCCTGACTTCCTATGACTGTGGCCACCTCAGAAGCTGCAGGCCTCACCTATCCCGGAGGGTATGAGGTTTCCCAACTAGCTGTGCTCCTGTGGGAAGGCACAGCATCAGGAAGGCGCAGGGTCAGTGTCAGCTATCTTTTGCAGGGTGACATATTGTCGCAAGCCTATTAACGTGAACCAGCACATGGTGTTTGTTGCTTACTGTGGGTTAGAAGTCACAGATTAGCCTTAGGCGACCATCGAGAACTGTTGTCTCATGACTGGGGAAGGACTTGCTTCCCTGCAGGGCAAGCAGACAGGCATGTCAGCCAGCAGCATGGGGTGGCCTACGACATGCTTGCTACAGACCTCATCAGAAGACAAGGACCATCATGGCTACACAATAGTGTGTCCCCATCTCATAGACTGCTGCTACATCTCAGCCTGGGGCCTACAGAGAGTGCCATGGAGGAGGGGACTCCGAACAGAAAGGAGCAAGTTCAGACTCACACCAGGTCTCAGGGACAGTAGAATGTGGTGAGCATGCTCGGGATGGCAGATGGTCTGTAAAAGTCCCGTTCCCACTCTGGGGAGGGACAAAGTGAGGACCCTGAGGCTTTGGGTAGTAGGGGATGGGGGGGAGGGGCAGGTCCTCTGCAGCTGTGCGAGGGAAGAGATTATGAATTAAGCCTAGAACACATCACTGCGAAAACCGCACCTCGGTTTCCACTGTTGAAGAACACAGTTCCCTAAACCCAGCAGCTTAAAAATAACAGTTTCAAGGTCAGTATTGATTAATCTGGTTTGGGGTCCCTCCTGACTCCACCAAGCTGTATCTAGCTCAAGGCTGACAATATGCCAAGACTAGAATGGACAGGAGAAGTTCAATTTGTGACCTCAGTTCCCTGACAGGCAGGGGGACAGACACCCCAGTAGCCCAGGTAGGTGGGAGGGTGCCTGAGGTGGAAATTGCCATGTCTCCTATAGTCAAACGGCAGAAGGGACATCCCGGCAGTAGGGTCACCAGTCCATCCCTCTGTGAGATGGGATTCCATGGGTTATGACAACCCAGTGGTGGGACCTCAAGAGCCACACTGAAGGCAGATAGTCACAGGCCACCACCTGTGAAGTCTGTGAGAAGAAACAGACCAGCGTTTGCAATGAGCAGTTGGTGCACTGGCGTTCTGTACTCATGGCTCAGGTGTCGTTCATATAAACCCCCCAAGAACCTGGGATATAGGCATTATACTCTCCACATTCTCCATAGCAGGGAGACAGAACTAGGGACATCCAGGAGGAGCTGGGAGTTGATCCAGAACAGAACTAGCCAATATCCTTGACGATAAGGGTGGACGCCATGCAGGGCCACCCTGCCTTTCCCTCCAAATGAAGTCTGTTAATGAGAAGACAGGCAATGCTTCTCAGGGCACCGGGGCATCGGTCTGGGCAGGGAGTTGAGATGCAGGACCTGAGCTCCAACCTGTCCACCCAGCTAGATCTGGAGGTGACCTGGGGACATGTGTCTGCCCAAGACCAGGCCCAACTGTATTTGTGTATTAAACGGCCAGAGAAACTGCCTAGAGAGAGGAGAGTGCACTTGGTAGGTGTCTGCACAGGAAGCTCATCTGGATGAAGGGAGGGGGTCACTGGAGAGAAGATGTTCTCTGGAGAGAAGGCGCATCAGCAGGAAGCCTCTGGTCTGAGGCAGAGAGGGCATAACTCCATGGGAGAGTTATGATGGTCAGAAGCAGGAAGCCATCACCAGGTAACCCAGCCCTCCATCCTGACAAGGGACACAGCCCAGGATGCGGGGCCCTAAAAGTGGGGGCACCAATCCAGATAAGACAGCATCACCTTGAAACTGGGTTTGGCCCCTATAGAGTTGTCCCTGGGTCACAGGCTTCTGCCAGAGGACATGTCCTCGGGCAGGAAAGATGTCCCCAGATATAACTAAAAATGTGTCTTTAAGCTGGGAACCTCTCCCCTGGCCCCAGGGCTGATTGATGGCTGTGGCCAAAGCTATCAGCTCAGTTTGCAAAGTGAACCATTCCACCCTCGATGAAGAAAACCGGGGGTGTGGGGCACCGAGCCAGGAGTCTAGATAACACTGCAGCGAGACAAACAGAAAAGAGCGGCTCCCTGTTGCGTCAAGAGCATCCTTTATAATGTGATATATGCCAAACTTCGCAATATGTATCACTGTTGCGGTAATGGGACAATTACAATTCTCTCGCTCTCCGTAACAGGTCTCATTAAACCTAAGCAAACATTTGGTACTTAGGGGCTCTGCATTACAAATCTAATTAAGACTCCATAAAATGAAATAATTCAAGTTTGCAGTCAGCCATCCCATTATCTCGCACATATATGATTGCTGCTTTATTAAACAACAACAACAAAGACAGACAAGCTCCAAATGGATCCATCCGTTTGTTTAGGAGTTGGCAAAACAATGCAAGACTCAATCACTCCCAACAAAGGCTCACGTCCTCACAAGACTGTCAGCTGTGCTTTGCCTGTGCAGGGCCAACAGCTCCCACACACACCATTGAGGAGCCTCCGAAGCAGAGCAGGAGATAAGTCTCAACTAGTACTGGCCCCTCACTCCCTGCTCCGGAGCTGGGGTTCTGGAGACCAGAGGGAATGGAGTGGGGGAGGGGTTGAGTGGGATTACTCTAGGACTCGATAACTCCACAGGTAGCTGAAACTTTATATAGCAGAAGTCAGCTGGAAATAAAAACCTGAGGAACGAGGTGTGGCTACCCAATTTATCACAGTCTCAAAGCTGAGTTTAGCAGAAGGAATGCATCAGTGCTGGGCCCTTTGGAAAAGGAAGGCTTCGTTTCTGTCATAGGCCGGTCACAATGACTCACTGGCTATATCTTGTCCCTACAAGAGGCAGGGACAGTCAATCCCACATCAGCATCTGCTGGAAAATAGATTAACACTCATTATATTTACAAAATAAAGTATTTGAAACCTGAGGTCAACTCTAAGATGGATCAGATTGGCCCCTAGTTCCCTCCAAACTTTAGGCAGAGATGACTTCCCATTGTCTTTTGATCAAAGCCCTGCAGAGTTATGTTTCCCTTCCTGAGCCCACAGCACCACACTCCTTGATTCCAGCAAGCAGCGCTCTCCTTGGCAAGTCCTCTTCAGGGAAGAAAGGATGGAGCTCTTCTATTATACACAGGCAAGACCAGAAACGCCCATTCCACTTCAGGTCTGAGTCGCCACACCTCAGTTTCCGCACAACTTGCTTCCTCCATCCCCGGTGATGCTCTGACCTCAGAATGATTGCTCCCGGTGACATCTGGGGACATGAGAACTAGAGCTGAGGCAAACTCTAGACAGACCCGTGCCCTGCTATGTAGGCCCAAGGGGGAATACGTTCAGTGTTCACATTCATCTGTAAGTCAGATCCGGGAGCAGTAAGATAACTCCAGAGGGTTCCTGCCATAGCTAAGCCCTGGGGCTTGCTATGAAGCTGGTCTCTGCATCCAGTTTGCTGACTCTGAAAACCCACGGACAAGCGACTATCTAGGAGTCATAACTCCAGCCTTTCAGCACATTTCAAAATATATAAACAAGACAGAACACTGACACTTTAAATACAAGAGCTAACGTCAGTGTCCTGACTCCTCTTAAAGGACTCTACCGAGTCTGATGGGAACAGGGTATGTTTCAAGATGATATATAAAGGACCAAGTTAACCACTATCCTTCATATAGCCTCCAGTATCCACTCTGGTTGATGTAAGAAACAGCAAAAACATGTTTAGCAGTTTATTGAATTCCTGAGGGAAATATAGATGAAAGCCTAAGTGCCCCAAGCAGGGACCATAAAGATGAGGATGTCTTGTGGAGCTGCCCACTCCACAGCACCCTGGGAGTGGGGTCCTGATTTCTTGAGAGCATCCCTACTGCAGATACCAGGACACAAGAACTCAGCCATGGAAGAAACTGGAGGCTCCACCCAGGGGGAAGATCTCCATGTGTATAACTTCCATAGTTCCACTCCAGATCTTTGAGAACCAATCTGGAGGATGTCAGGTCACACTGCAAGGTCATCCAGGAGATGCGGTCTTAGGATATGCAGGTGGGATGGTTTGTTGTAGCCATCCAGGAGGGACCAGAAGGCGATGAGCATGTCTGTGACACTCTCCAGTCCTACTTTGTTAATGATGAGGGAAAAGGGGAGATGAGGCTGCAGACCAGGATGGGTGATCAGCTGATGTCAGCTGGACTTTTCATCACCATGACAAATGGTGACCAGGATGTAGGATCAACTGGTGTCAGCTGGACTTTTCAACACCATGACTAAGAGTTGAAGGAAGGAAGGGAAGAAGGTGGGGAAGGAGGGAGGGGAAAAGGAGGGGGAGCAGAAGTGGAACAAGGGAGGGAGGAGAAGGAAAAGAAAGAAAAAGGAAGGAGGAAGGCTTATTTTGTTCATGGTTTCAGAGGCTATGGTCCACCATGGTGAGGAGGGTCTGGGACACAGCAGAGTTCACAGAACAGGAGCTAAGAAGGAGAGGGGATGGTGAGGGGTAGGGAGAGAGAGGGAGAGGGAGGATAACGAGAGGGAGAGGGAGAAAAAAGAGAGGGAGGCAGCTGCTGCTGGCTTCCCTCATCTTCCCCTTCTTCCATCCAGGTCCCTGCCTGTGGTGTGGTGCTGCCCACATCCAGGGAACGCTCCCCCACTTAGTGCATTTCCTCCGAAAACATTTCAGACACACCCAGAGGTGCCCTTGACTAATCTCCTAGACGCTGCTCAGTCCAGTCACCTTGACCACCCAAGTTAACCATCAGATACAGCGTGTCATGCTACATAAGCAGCCATGCAAGGAACACCGCTTTTTTTTTTTACATTTTTAAAGTAAAATGTATGTTGTGTGTATTTTTAAAAACTCATGTCTACTCAATATAACTGTCAGAACTCTAATTTGACTATGAATAACTTTTCCCCAACACAGTTTGAAGTGCCAACATTGCTCGGTGCCAGCTTCTTAGACACACAGAGCATCTTGGAACGACAGGGCTCGGCTCTCTTGGGTTCTCTCTAACCAGGCTCTACTTGGATTCACAAGAACACACTGTCTCTTTTGGCCTCTCTGGATTTCTCCTTTCCGAGTGGCCCGAGGCAAACCCTTCTCTTTCCTCCTTTGTTTGATGGTGGCAACATATGACATGACATCACTCTCTCAGCTGTCTTAAATTAATCCCCCCTCTGCCGCACCGAAGGAAAAGATGAAGCGTGACTCAGTGAGAAGAAACCCTGTGTGAAGCTCGAGTTTTAAAAACACTGCTCTGTTATTTTTGAAATGTGTTAAAACGCTCATGCGAGAGAAAGGGCAAAGCCCTTTTAAGAAGCCGAGCTTTAGAGAACAGCAAGAGGAACGGTGGAGTGTGTTGGTTAAGGATGGGCATGGCCCACGAAGAACACGAGGGAAGGCCACTGTCAACGAGCAGAATGTGGTCGCCCAAGGAATGCCTCTGCTGGGGGCCGGAGAAAACTTCATAGGCAGGGGAAAAAGAGGCTCAAGAGTAGTTTTTTCCTATATCTCCATTCTGCCCCACGAGCAGAAATAGCTCGCTGCACAGCAGTGCCCTGGGAAGAAGAACTTGAACCTCTGAGCCACAGTGAACTCCTGTTGTGCCAGCTCGCAGGGACTGTGGCACCAGGCTAGGGTTGCCTGGCAGCGTGCGTGCTCTTCAGGGTTTCTGATGCTTCCGATGAGACTGTGGGTACTGAAGTAATCTTTTCTTATAACCAGAGAGGTAAATTTAGGAACCAAAATAAGGGAATACATCAATTATTTTTAAATCCACCTTTTGGGGAAATTTTATGAGTTTTACACTTGAAATTACTTAAAGTAACTCTACAGCTAGAAAATGTGATACCATTTGAAGATGAGAAAATGGAGACTTATGAAATGGCTCAATAGGTTTAAACACACACACACACACACACACACAAATTATCACAGAGCCCAACAGCCTAAATTCAATCCCTGGAGTCCACATGACGGAAGGAGAGAACCAACTCCCAAAAATTGTTCTCTGACCTCCACAAATGAACATGGCATATGTGCAGGTGAGCACATACACTAAATAAATAAGCAAATAAATAAATAAATAAATAAATAAACGTGGGGAAAAAAGCTTGAAAAAACCGAAAGAAATAAAATGGAACTAGTTCAATTAATGGACTATTGCCCCATGGTATATGTGGGGGAAGGACATAGAACCATGCACACTGCAAGAGAGAAAGACTGTATTGTGCCATGATGTCATCTCCTTTAAGTCTTGCCTCAATTTCTCTTCCTCAAACTGCTGTGCAAATGGGTTACTTTGTTGTTCTTTCAATAAAACGCATACTTTAAATCTGAAACGCTCCCCCATCACAGGTTCCAAATGCTTGCTTGCCAGCTGGTGTTGCTGTTTAGTGAGGATATGGAAGAGCTAGGAGCTGAGAACTAGCTGGTAGAAGCAAGTCCCTTGGGGTGGACTCATCCTTTGATGGATTAGAGCCCCTGCTACCTGCTTCTCTTTCTGCTTTCTGATCTGCCAGCATGTGACGAGCCACAGCCATATGCTCCTTCTGCCACTGACTGAGCTTTCTGGCAAGTGTTCCTAGCCACAATGGACTGAAATACCCTCCAACCGTGAGCCACAGTAACCCTTTCCTCTCAGGAGCTGCTTCTGGCGGATACTTTATCATAGTGATGCAAAAAGTAACTAATATGGAAATTGGTACCAGGAGTGGGGTTTGCACTGTTTCTGTTTCTAAATCTGACTACTGTTGTTCTTTATCTTTTAGAACTTATTTGTTGGAAAAGCCTGAAAAAAACCTGAAGAATGTGAGCTAGTCCTACAATACTGTGTGCACAGTTTAATGAGACATTCTGATGAACATTCAGAAGACCAGAATCCTGATAGAAACACAAACAGGGAAGACCAGACTCAGGATGTTTCAGGGAGTGATACAGACTCATTTAGAATTGGATGAGAGGCCATTCGAATTACATTCAGGCAAATAATTTACTCATAACTTATTTTCTCATAATGTGAAAATCCGAGGAAGGCTGAATTTGAAATAATGGACTAATGAATTTGGCAGATAAATTTTCAGAACGGCATAATATCAGACTGTGCCATGATTATTGGTGTTTGCTTTTATCCAAATTTATTGTGAGTGTTGAGAATAAAAAGTAAAACAGAAAGATGTGAAAATCTATGCAGTTTGGCCAAGAAAGGAGCATGTAAAAGTTGCAGATAAAATAATTGTGGGTAAAATGGTTAGGATTGTTAAAAGGATTAAAACAATTTTTAAAGAAGCCATGCACTTTGCAGGTTTTTGAGAGTAAGATCTCACCCATCAAAGGCTCTAAGACATAAAAGTATGAGCCAACTTCACCCCCTTGCCTGAGGCAGGTGACCCTGGTGGCCCAGAATGACCAGCTAAGCTACCACCCAGTCCCAAAGCTGAGCCTTGGGTCGACCCACCACAACATCTACCCCATGTAGGACTGTTGGAGCTCATGAAGGGACTGGCCCTGCGGAGCAATACCAGCAGGATCTCCATGACAGTGGTGGCCACGGGCTATCCCAGAGTGTTCCCATGAGGGTCCAGTGATGATGGTGTACCAGACAGCAGAGGCCTTGAACCAGACCAGTGCCTCATTGCAGGAACATGTGCTAGTAAAGCTGGTTGGACAAAAGCCTATACTGTGTGACACTCTGCTCCCAAAGCCACTAGAACAAATGAAGGAGTAATGGAGAGGCGGGAAAGAAAGAGAAATGAGAAGGATGGGTTTGTTTTTTTGGGGGGGTGGTTGGTTTATTTTGTTCTTGTTTTTGTTTGTTTGCTTTGGTTTGGTTTTATCTTTTTAAATTTTCTTTTGGGGGTGCTGCAGGGGTGAGAGGAAGACACGGGAGGACCAGGAGGTAAGTGGAATTAGGGTACATGATGTGAAATTCCCAAAGAATCAATAAAGAAATTACACTTTAAAAAATATTAGGAGCCAATGTGAAGCCCATTTGTTTAAGAAGAAAGTGCTATAGACTACTTTCCCAGTTCAGCCATAAAGGGGCTCAGAGGCCATGGCAACCAGGGTCAAAAGGGCTTGGCTATTTCTCAAGCTGGCAGAACTTGAGGTCATCCACATGGTGCTCATTTGGCAGCATGCAGAATATAAGAGTTATGGAGTCCTGGAGGCTTGCACCAAGATTTTAGGATAAACCCTCACAGTCCAGGCAGTGAGTAATATGGTCAGAGTTCCTTTGGAAAGTTCTTACAGGGTGAGAAACTGTAAGGATTAATCCTGAGCTACAAAGGAAACCCCAGAGTGTTGGAGAGACCAGAAATGGAATCTACCAAGGAAAGCTGTAGGCACCAAATAGAGACAACCCAAGAGAGCAGCCGTATCTACTTCAGGTAGCTGTGCCAGAGGCATGAGAGTACCCAAACCACTTAGAATTCTGGCAATGGCACCGTGTGTTCCTCAGCCTGGATTTAATAGTTGTGCAACTGGGTTTTGGTCTTGCTTTGGTTCAATCTTTCTTTTGACCATCCCAAATGCAAAGTATTTTTACATTATGAGATGACAGTAAGGCTTTAGGGGCCTTGAGAAAAATGCTCTGGTTTGAATCTGAAGTATTCCATAGACTCTTGCTTGGAATGCTTGTTCTCCATCTGGGGGCGCTGTTTTTAGTGTTCCCCAGCTGGGGGCGCTGTTTCAGGTTGTGGAATTTTAGGAGGTGAGCCCTTGCTGGTGGAAGCTGATCATGAGCGGCAAGCCTTTGAAGGTTCCAGGTCTGCGTTTCTTGCTGTTTCCTGGACTGCTCCTCCGTAGGCTTTGTGTACTGAGATGCCTTCACCATGACTGACTGAAATTCCCTGAAACCATGAGCCCAAATAAGCCTTTCCTCACAAAGTTGTTTCTATCGGATATTTTGCCACAGAAAGGGAAAACTGAGTCATATAGAAAATAACCTAGCTGGGTGTGGTGTCACACTCCTTTAATCCCAGCACTCAGGAGGCAGGGGTAGGTGGATCTCTGTGGATTTGAAACCAGTCTACCTAATGGACTCCAGGACAGTTAGAGGTATAGAGAAAGGGAGAGAGAAAGAGAAAGGGGGGGGGAAGAGGGAGAGAGGAAGGGAGGGAGGGAGCAAGAGAGGAAAGGAGGGAAAGAAAACGGAAGGAAAAAAGAAAAGCGCCTGTTGAACCCCAGAAGAAATGCCATCTAGAAAGCCGCCGTTCAAGGGGCCTCTTGCCCCACTTGACTCATTGCTGGGAGCAAGTGAGGATTCCAGGGACAGTAGGATTCTCCCAAGACTTTGCCAATGTAGCAGCGTGGGTTCTGAGTCTCCTCTACGGGAAGCCCTAGCCAAGGGTGACAAGTCTTCTTGCTCAGGGAAGAATTCAATTGTCCCTGCATCTCCTGCTGCCCCTCATCTAGGGCCCTGACCTCCTCTTACTTCTAAGAGGCTGCCTTCGAGCTGCGGTTCTTAGCCCATCCTCAAAGCCAACTACACACTATCTCACTTTCTTCTTCTTCTTCTTCTTCTTCTTCTTCTTCTTCTTCTTCTTCTTCTTCTTCTTCTTCTTCTTCTTCTTC
>NW_026068020.1:342568-363590 GCF_014885135.2 Alexandromys fortis
CTCTCTCTCTCTCTCTCTCTCTCTCTCTCTCTCTCTCTCTCTCTCTCTCTCTCTCTCTCTCTCTGAACTTCTGTTGTCTTATGAGAAAACTTCTGCTAACCTTGGGTCCCTGGTAGAATCTGGAATCATCTTCCATATCAAGATCCCCAGGTTGACTCCAACTGTAAAGCCCTTTCTCCATGTGAGGAGATGCTCTGCAGTACCCAGATCTAGGTCACAGACATCTTTGGGACCTTATTCTACATCCTCCACCTCCATTATCGAACTTCTCAGGAAAGTCAAGCCTGAGAACTAGGCTTATATGCATAACATCCCTGAACCCCAGGACTGGAGAAACTCTATAACCAAAATCTTATTACCACTCACACGCACCTGGACACATCCCTTCAATTTGCATTAACCACAAAGCTGGTGACCTAGGCAAGCCCAAGTCTACCAGGGACACTTGGCACAACAAGTTAAAAACAAACAAACAAACAAACAAACAAACAGAAGTCCAGGCAAATATTCACTAATGCTATACATTGTCCTTCCAACTAAGAACGCTGCTCTAAGGGTCCCTGCATCTACCTTAAGCTGACACTAGACTCTCCCTCTGCTTGAATTGATGGCTTCCTTCATCCAAGATTGAGACAGCAGTTGTGACAGTTTATTGTCACCTTGGTACAAGCCAGAGTCATCTGCAAAGAGAGAACCTCAGCTGAAGAAATGCCTTCATTGGCTTGGCTTTGCGGACAGGTCTGTGGAGTGTTTTCTTCATTAATTATTGATGTAGGATAGTCAAATCCACTGTGGGCAATGCCAGCTCTGGACTGGTGGCCCTGGAAGGTACAGATAAGTAGCTGAGCAAGACAATAAGCAGCATTATTCCACAGCCTTCAGTTCCTGCCTCCAGGTTCCTGCCTTGAGTTCCTGCCCTCACTTCCCTCTATGATGGACTGTGATTAGGATATGTAAGCCAAATAAACCATTTCCTCCACAAATTACTTTTGATTATTAGGTTTTATTATAGCAATAGAAAGTAAACTAAGACACAAGAGGAGGTCAGCACGGGTTTATCGTCATGGCGTGAGCAGAGCTGAAATGGTGTAAGACCAAGACGGCAAGTGCAGCTTCCCAGTCGTCTTTAAGGTTCTGGTGCATGAAGACAGCCCTGCTTAGTCACTATCCTCGCCTCATCTCTCCATGCTTGCAGCTCGCAGGGAGTTCAGAGCCAAGGCAGAGGGTATGGCAACCCTGTCTTCCACACAGTGCTCTGCAGCCCAGCCTGCTGGTCGTGGGAACAGTTGGATCCTGGCATCTGAGCCATGTGGCCAGCCTGGCACTAACTGTCACCAGTTCCGACATAGCCTCAGATCTATCCACTGCCACTACCTGGGCCTAAGACAACCTGTCATTTTGAGAGGCTCTTGCAACAATCTGAAAATGGGCTTTATGACTCCATCTGACCTCTCTGTGATGCCGCAAAAGGGACTTTCCAAGAGGTGCCTGCAATGGAGCCACCCGCCTGTCTCACTCCACAAAACCAATAGCCTCCCTCCCCCATCCAAAAGACCCTCAAGTACACTTTAGTCTAGAGTCTGACGGGACATTTCGGGTCTGAGCACTGATCTTGGCAGATGTTCCAAGCTTCCTTTACCCTCCCTACTCCCCTCGTGTCACCAAACCCCCACAACAACCCTGCAACCTCTGTTCCATGCCATCTTTTCAGTACCCTGAGTACCTGCCTAGATATGGGCCTGGCACAGTCTGCCTAGGTACTCTTTGGTGCTCCCCATCACCTGCAACCAAGTCTACACTGTGCCAAAGCAGACATTCCCCTCCTCCCATGCACTGTTCATCGAGCATAGTGCCCATGCAATGGATGGAGGATTCCATCCATCCCTCCCCCAGGAGTCCCTCTTCTGCAAGATTTAAGACACACCTGAACACCCAAAGGCTAGAGGGGACGGCACAGTGTCCTGGGTCCACCAAGCCTGGCTTGTTCCTAACTAGACACCCTGGTCAATCACTACAGCACATTCCATTCCTACAGGACGCTGCCGGATAGCTGTGCTTGTTCGTTTGTTTGAGTTGATGGCCCTGGTGCTTATTATGAGCCAAGCAGCCCTGGATCCGCCTGTCTGTGTCTCATGATAATCTCAGGACAGGGTGCTATTATCCCTGGGCAACCCCATCATCGCCATGACAGTAAATACTATCTGCACACAGAACCCCTATCCCTCTTCCCCAGGCCTCCCCCAGACTCATCCTTCCAGATTCACTAGCAGATTTTGGTCCAACCCTTTCACTGCGTCTGCTCTATCTCCAGCTCCACTCAGTGGGCAGCACCATGCTCCTCTGACCTGAACATGGAGCATTTTCAGTCCGGCTCTGCTCACATGTCTAGCCAGTCTCTTGGCAACCCTGAGTCTTCCTGGAAATACACCCAGGACCCTCTACCTCTCTGGTCACACTCTTGCCTGTCTGCCTCATCTCTACCTGTGTGTTCATCCTCCATGCAGCTACACTGACCCTGGTTCAAATCCATCATCCCTTCCCTTGAGAGCCTCCCCCACTGCACTCGAAAAGTAGATCTGAAATCCTCAGCATGGCCCATGGAACCCACCACGACCAGGGGCACATCTGTCTTTCTGCCTCTGGGATGGACACTTCGCTTAGCAACCACATTAATTGGAGCCCCTCTCACATCTAGAATTAGAAGGGGCAGCACCTACAGAGATACAGGGTTCGTTCCCCATCATGAACCTTCATAGTCCTACTGAGTGTTCCTCTGGGTAGTAGGCACCACTGGGAGCTTGTCTTCCACAAGTATAGAAGACTCCAGAAGCCTGAATCTGTGGCGCTCACTGCAGCGGCCAGTACCTCATAGGCACTTCATAGAGCTGAATGAAAAACATGAATCAATTTCTGTTTATCAGATGATGGGAAGTGTATAAATAGACCAATTATTTAAAGTCACACAGCAGGTGAGTGGCTGACTCAAGCCCAGCCTGAAGCATGGCTACCTGCTGTGACTTGCCCATTAAAGACCACATGGGGTGACCCTCCCCTCTCTCTGGTCTTATGGAACCTTTGTCCTTAGGTAGCAAGTGATGGGTCCAGAAGCCAAGATGTCACTGTGGCTCTGATGTGTACTGTGGACAAAGAGAACAGGAAGGCTGTGACTGGGGGGGGGGGGGACCTGTTAGCCATGAGGTAGGTATTCGTGGGGAAGCTTCAGCTGGAACACAGGGACAGGCAAAGTGCAGGGCAGGAGGACTATGGTTCGGGTATGTGTATGCATGTCTCTGTGTTTATTCAAGAGTATGAATATTGCCTTATTGCATTTGTGTATGTACATGCATCTTCTTAGTATGCACTGTATATTTCTGTATACTTATCTACATTTAGATATATTTCTATATATTTGGGTATAGGTGTATTGTGTATATATTTACATATATTGCTTATGTGTGGGGGAAGTTTTGGTATATGGTACATACATATGTGTATGTCTATATTTGTATGAATACATGAGAATAAGAGAGGACTTCCCCGTGGAGCCCAAGGAGATTGGCTTACACAGACGCAGCACCAGAAACCCTCTCGTGATCAGGGAGTGCAGGGAAGTGGGAACAAATTTATGGGGGGCAGAGGAGAGGATGCCTCAGGGAAGAGGGAGCAACCCAGCTGGCACTGAGGTCTGAAAGGCAATTTTTGATTGGCATGTACTCTCCTGGGCATCAGTTGCTCACTATACACAAACAGGTGACAATCACACACATATGCGTGTGCATGTTCATATGTACACATACATACACACACAGACTGGGACACACACACACACACACATATATTAGCATGCTTTGTCACACTCGTGTCCATACACACTCTGGTGCACACATGTACACGTGGATACATTTGCACACCTGAAGTCCCAGCCTCTCATTTCTGAGTGATCTGAGTTCCAATGAGGGTGCAGTCTCCTGAGCCACTCTGCAGAGCCATGTCAGAATCCAGGTGTGTTACTGTCCCCAACCTTCTTCCTCTACCTCAGAGGAGAAAAGAAGTAAGAATGTCCTTATGTGCCCTAGGGCTTGGCACTCTGTTCCTCACCCCGGGGTTAGTGGAATGGGGTCATCAGGAGTTCTGCAGGTCTAGCTCTGACTGGCCCTCTCAGTGAAACCTAGGAGCTGGCCTTGCCTGTGTCCTCGCCAAGTCTTGGGGATGCTGAGAGTCCAGGTCTCTTCCCAAGGTTGGAGAGAGCTCCAGACAGCCTTTTAGGTGCTCACAGCTCAGCAAACCCGGAAGTCCCTGGTTCCCCTGGAGCAGACAGTAGGAGGACACGCCAATTGGGCCCAGACATCAGTGGTCCACATGAGCCTGGTTTGGGAAATCAAATTCAGGGTGTTGCCAGCCAAGCAGAGACCTGAAAGCTCCTGGAAGGAGACTCAGGTCAGAACCAAGAGATGAACTTCAGGCACTTCCCAGTGAAGAGTCAGTAAAGGGCCATTTCCAAGGTTCTCGAAGACTTGAGCTATGAAGAGGCTACAGGCCGACCAGGTATGTGAGCAAAGTAGCCTGAGACACGGGGGTGGGGATGTGTACCACACTACATAGTCACCACAGCGAGAGGCGCATTTGCCTCAAGTATCCGTCCACAGGGAATTCTAGTGAGAGGTACCCAAAGTGGGACAGGTGGTTCCACAGAGGCAAACACCCAGGCTGTGTGGGGTCTTGAGCCTGAGAGCTGTGAGGTATGTGCCCGAAAGCCAGTTTAAAGGTTTGCTTAGCACAGCCCTGAGAGGGTGAGCTCCTCTTGGGTGACTTGCACACTGTCTGAATACAATGGAATCGCAAAGTGCATTGGGGATACAGACTTAGAGACCACAAGTGTCTATGTCTCAGTTCTGTGGCCTGATAAGCTATATTTCAGAGAGCTTCTGATGTAGGGTCACTCAGACCAAATTTTTAAAAAAAAAAAAAAAAAAAAACTAGCCATGGGTCCTGATGTCCTGATGTTCCCCATCCCCTCTCTACTGGCTCTGAGCCAGTTCAGGCCACTGATGGGGGTCCTTCCTAGCATGGAGTCAGGATGATTCTGCTACAGCACAGACCAGGGAGAGATGGCACCAGGGCCCCAGAACGAGGCCTGCACGGGGCAGGGAAGAAGGCTTCTCAGCCTTCCAAACAGCACGGTCACATTTTCCCAGGAAGTTTTTATAAAGAGTTTGGGAAGACGTGGTTATTTCTTCCTAAAATTGCCCAGAGTCCTAATTATAAGACATAGAGTTCGTCTCAGTTCCCTGAAACGTTATGAAAGAGCTAAATGAATGTCAGGCTTCCTTTTATAAAAAGAAACGAGAAAAGAGTACACAGATTAAAAAGAAAAAAAACCTAAGCAGAGGAAATGAGCTAAAGACGCTGGCAAGCGCTGGGGGTGCAGACACACCAGGGTGCACAGCTGGCGGAGCCGGGAAGGCGAGAAAGCGCAGCCCTGGAAAGCGGGCCCTTCCGTGTTGTTGCTTTTCTCGTGGTAGCAAAACATCTGACAAAAGCAACTTTGGGAAGAAGCAGTTCGCTTCGGCTCACATGAAGGGATACAGTCCAGCCGTGGCCAGAAAGACAGCTGGTCACATTGTAACCAGTCAGGAAGCCAAGAGCAGGGAACGCTGATGCTGGCTTTCTCTGTTGGATTCCATGTAAGACTCCAGCAGGGTGGTGCCCCCCACATTTATGTTAGATGATCTCTCATCTTAACCAACCTACCCTGGAAAGTCTCTCGTTAGACATCCCCCCAGGCTTGTCTCTAGATGATTCCAGATCCTTAAAGTTGACAGCCACCATTGACCATCATAGTTCCAGTGGTCTGGGGTTTGCTGGGAGGTCGGTTGCTTTAGAATGCCACCCTTCCTGTGGTTGGGAACACACAGGTACCCAGTCCCACTCTGCCTGCGGTTGAACATGTGGTAGACATGTTTCCCGTCCCTCCCTCACTCGTACCCACCTAGACTGACCATTCTCAACCTTCCTGCACAAGTTCCTCCCTGAGCTGGCCCCGAATCTGCCCTTGACGTTCACTCCCCACTTCACTCTGCCTTGGGCCAAGGCATCCCCTCTTGGAGTTTACAAACAGAAAGGTGCACCAGTGTCCAGCGCAACTCCCACGAGCTTCGGGGACCCCCCCCCATCCCCTGCTGCACACACTCCTCCAGATATTTCTCACGTGTGCCATCTTGCTTGGGTGCTGCCATGCCCATCTATATGTAGCCCAGTATCTGATTGGCTCTGCCCTAACAGGAGCATCAAGACCAGAGGCTCTCCCACATCACTGGACATGGACAGTCAGGTTGGTGTGCAGAAGTCAAGAAAATGAACCAAAGTCCTTCAGGGACTCCTCTCCCCATGGCTCCCTTCTCAAACACCTGTCTATCTTTCTCTCCTTTCCATACCCATGGTGCTTGTTCCCCGTTATCTCCCACTGGACTGAGACAGAAACTAAGACATTTCTGAGGTTCATGGACAGTGTTATCTCTCAAGCATGTTTGATGTCTGCATAAAGGTAGCCAAGGGCCATGCGGTGTACCTCCTTGTTGACAAGATTTGGGGATAGATGGGTGGAGGCACTTGGAGCTTTCAGAGAGCGGAGATTCTTGGATTCCACCAAAACATGTGGCAGGGCAGAGGTCCAGTCCGGCCACGCTTGCACCAAGATATCATAGAAGGACATTAGCTTCCATACTATCCTTGACTCAAAACAACAAGAAGGACTGGACAGACACAAAACAAGACCCAACCCTCTCCACCATGGGGACAGGAAAGCTCTGGTTGCTGGGACAATATTGAGAAAAACTCCAAAGGTCTTTAGGGAGTCCAAGTGCCACCATGGGGGCACTGGACCACTAGGAGGATAAAACTACTTCCTAGGAACCAAAGCTCCCTTCATCCAGGTGAGGGTGGAGACCACCCACTGGGCACTTCTGTGCCAAGGGGCATGGGCCACTGCCTCAGGGCAGAAAGCACACTTCAAGAAAGTCAAATTCCAAGTCTGAGTGATGCTAAGGCCCTCCCTTCGTACCTGGCAGGGACTTGGATTGTCTTGGAGTTTTGATTGTTCTATTGGCATGTGAACCCCTAAAAGAGGAAACCAAATGTGTTTACTTTCTAAGTGCAAGCTTACCTGTGTGAGGGTAGCTACTTAACTGGGTATAATTTAACAAAACTAGTAATTTGATTTCTTCAAATACAGCAAGAGATGGCTTCTCTAGCAAGCTTGCATATTATCTACAGGGTGGTTTTGGGAAGACAGACTCATGGATGAATAACTCCGTTTTCCAAGTCACCTTCTTCCAGGACCACCTGGGTACTGCGGAACCTCCTCTCTTTCTTCATCCTGGATTTAGGATTCTCACCTCCTTCTACTGTGAGTTCTGGGAAGCCCAGGTGCACAGTGGCACAAAGCAAAAGGACCTGGTTGGGGAGGGCATGGGTTGTGGTATATAACTGGTGCTGCAATGTGGCCTTGGCTCAGCTTGTCTTTCACTTCCACAGCAAGGCTGCATCTGAACCAAACATGCCTCCAGCCCCTCACACACTCCTCATAGGTCCTTACACTCATAGCTCTCCATCTCACACACTCTCACACTAACAAACACACACACACACACACACACACACACACACACACACACACCTCAGCTATCCTCACAGTCAATTACAGACACCGTCCTCGGACAAGCTCACACACACTCGCTCAGGCAGTGCGACGGTCTGGGTCTGCCTGAGCAGTATGGCCAGCAGCTGCACTGGGGATCTGCTTTGCTGCCACATCCATGTGGTTTCGTTGCAGACTTTGGTGGCTTTACAGCATCGGTATTGCTGGGTCCTGCCCTCCTGGGTTTCCCCAATACTGATGTCTAGACACTTGGACTGTTTCTAGGGCACCAATCTAAGTTGCGTGTGGGGTCTGCTACTCTCTGCCTGCTGTCCGAGAGTCTCCATCTCCTCTGCTCTGAACTAGTCAAGAGAGATTTCAGAATGATTGGTCCAGCTCTGCCATGTACAGATACCCACCATCCTCATACGCTCTCCGCGTATCACGTTTCGGGTTACAGTTCTCTATTCCCCTAGTCACTATCACTTCCCAATGGACCCTTTGCAAAACTCCCAGGAAACAAGCGTGACTGATACAAGAAGCCTGTCATCATCTCATGAGGCCAGCACACCTCACTCTGCTCTAGGAAGGAATACAGGCTGCCAAGGTAAAGGCACCAGTGACTGACATGGTGAGTGGGTCTACAGAGGTGTCCTAGGGCACTGCCATTGTTAGACTGATTCTGTTGGAATGGCCCAGAGAAGTGAAAACCCAGCTGTGAAGCCACTAATTGAAATGGCCACTAAGAATGCAAAATCCTCGGTGTCCGAGAGGGTGGAAGGGGCCCTGTGGAATAGAGGTAAAGTCACAGTTTCCCTTTCCAGGAGACGACTCAGCAGTAAGAGATCTGATCCTAGAGTGTGACTGTGCTGTCCAACCTCGGGAAGGAATCCTCTGTGCAAACCAAATCACACTCCCAGAGATGCGAACAGCAGAGCCGTCACAGACGGGAGCCGAAAATACGGTGGCAATCCCTTCATTTGGAGGCATCTTGGATAAGTGAAGCAGCCAGAGCAGGAACTCAGAAATCCGTTTTAAGGAATATTAAAAAGGAAAGTTTGGCAGGATGCAGGGGAAGCCGTCGGAGGAAGGCACTGTCAAGGCCTGTTTGTGCCGTGCTGGGGACAGAACCTAGGACTTCAAAAAGCAAAGGAAGCATTGTATCAAGACTGAGCCATCTCCCCAGACTAAAATTGGACTTCTTGAGTCTGAAGGATGCGGAGCATGAAGATAGCAGCCGAGGGCAAGACACACCTGGAACATGTTGGCAGCTGCAGCTATGGAAAGGGTGTAGGGGAAGGGTAGAGTAGAATCTCGGACACAAAAGTGTCTGAGCCTGGGGCCCAGTGGGGCTGCACCTACAGAAGGAACCAGGGGATGATGGGCCTGCAGTTCTACCCTGAATCCCCGAGGTCAGCCCACATCAACCAGACCACTGCCTTGTCCTCTGGATGCCATAGGGATTGTCCAAGGCATGCTACCTGCTCACAGACTTGCTGATGTGAAGTGTGGTTTGATTAATGGTTCAGGAGATGCCCCCAAGAGCCTGGCATCTTACCTCAACCCAGTCCTCCCGATCACTGCCCTTTTCACAGTGCACACTTAGGGGCGTGGAGACCGGGTAGCAGTTAAAGAAGGGTGCCGGAACCAAAGGATGCGGAATTCTTCCCTCAGTCACAACTCAGCCCTGGCCCTGGAGGTCTAGAGGAGCACCCCTCCAGAGAGAGAGAGGTCCTAGACGTGATCCGCATGCATCCCCAATGCTGAGAGGCCCAAACAAGTCCAGCTGCAGGTGAAGCTTCAATTCCCAGACCCTGCACCAGCCTCAGAGGCCTCAGATGGTCACATCTCCCTCTTGTAGGATAATTCCTCTTCTGGGCATGTTCGGTCTACAAAAGTCCAGCCAACCACACACTTAAGACACATGCACATTTTTTCTGCGTGTGTCTTCACTTCAGTACAAAGTTTTTCGAGTGCTACCTTTCAAGACAGTTTTCTGAAGAAAATCCTTTCATGCAGCGCCTTTGAGGTCTCTACTCCTTCCCTGAAGCATTAGGCCTAACCTAACACCTCGGTCCTCATTAAAATCAGAAACACATATAAAGAATAATGTTCCTTTATGGCAGCTTATTGGGCAGTATTCAAGCACCCATGGTGACTCTCTTGAGATGTAAATAAGATTTTAAGATGGTCTGGGAAGACACAGCATCAGTGGTGGAACAGGGATGCTGTGCTGTCCAGGAAAGGATCCACAAGCAGAAAGAGGGTGCAGCTCACTTCCTGTTGCGGTGATAAACATCATGAACAGAACCGACTTGGGAAAGAAAGGGCTAGTTCGTAGTTTAGAATTTATAATCCATTATGAAGGGAAGCCGAGAACCTGGAGGCAGGAACTAAAGCAGAGGCCATGGAGGAGTGCTGCTTACTGGTTTAGTCGTCATGCCCCCCCTTTGCCCGTTTGCTCATCCTGTTGTTGTTTTTTTTTTTTATAACCCAGGATCACTTGTCCCAGGGTGGCCCCGCTCATAGTGAGCTGGGTCCTCCTACATCAACCATCAATTAAAAAAAAATGTTTCCAGACCTGCCCACAGGGCAGCCTGGTGGGTATATCTTCTCAGTGAAGGTTCCTTCTCTGTGAATGACCCTGGTTTGCTTTAAGTTGATAAAAGCCAACCAGCGTGCACTGTCTGATGAGCTTCAGGGAAGCAGGAAAAAGCCAACTGACTGGTGTAGGGGGGGGGGGGGGGGGGGGGGGGGGGGGGGGGGGGGGGGGGTGCAGCCAGAGTCTAGTCTATGGACCTTTTCTTGCCTTGCTATACTCTCCTGAGAGGAACAAACTCCAGGAAGAACCCTAGACCATGAATGTCAAAGACGCTCAGCTGTGAAGCCTTTACTCACAGACAGACCAGGGTCCCAGGGGTGGAGGTAGACAGTGGCCTCTCCTAGGTCCTATACCCACGTGAGTGGAAAAGGTTAAGCCAGAATCAGGCACCTCCACAATGCTCTTTTATCCACAAGCCCTCCCCATCGATGTTCGCAGGCCTTGTTTTATAGACTCTTGAAACATGTTACAGCAGAAAGAGTTTCACACGCTGAAATCCCAGCTTTGCCTTCACATCCAACGTGGGGCTTGAACTTAAAGGCTTTACAAGCAAAAGGAACCGAAATAAGGGGAAATTTTCAGCTTAAACTTTTTCTAATAAAATGATCACAGCTTGAAACACAGCCGCTGTTAGCTTTGGCGGAGGTCCCTGCCAACCCTTCCCAGGCCTTCAGTGGAGAAACCCAATGGAATATAGTGATGCAATTTTCTAAAGAATCCGTTAGCAATTAAACAGGATCGCTGAGAACAGATATTAAATTCCAGAGAGAATTGCCATTTAAACTTTAACTTTTCTGACTAACGAAGGGGGACTACGAGAACAGCAAGGAAGCGTCTCCTGCATTTCAGTGAGAAAATTATAAAAATCGAGGTCAAGTGCCCTTTGGGACTCTTTAAATGAATCGGTGACCTTGATGTGATGATAGACAGCATCAAGGGCGTGAGGGCTGTCTGTCAAGATGTTCCGCGTTTTGTGTTTGCTTTGAGCCCGATTAGCAGTTCTGGGATAGCCACGGAAATCTTAGTCCGTTGGCTAGGGGTCGTTGGAAGGACCAATTGTTCTAAATAGACAGCTCTAGAAATTCCGTGCCTCCGCTGTGGAGCAAAGGTGCTCGCGAGAATTGTCCCGCCCCAGTTCTACAGCTCGCTTTCCCTAGGAACAGTAAAATGCGTGCCTCTGCTTGAATGACCACGTGCAGAGCAGACACTAGAATCTGAGGACAGAGGGGACTGTAGATGGGCTCCACCTTCCCACAATCCACCGTCTAAGCCAAAGAACTTCCGTGGAGCTCTGGGGAGCCTCAGGTGCAACTTCAGGGAACTCTCAAATGGGGCTTTGGATCCCAGCTGGAATCCCTGGAATGAACCCTAGATGAAACCCCAGGAATGGAGCGTGGGCCCCCAGGAAGCACAGGTGGGATCCTAGAAACCACAGGTGTGACTCCATGGATCCCCAGGTGGGATTTACGAAAATGATAACTGAGACCTGAGGGAACCCCGTGAGAACTCAGGAGCCGTGCATGGGACTTCAGGGGACGTCTGTGAGGGATCAGCCAGCCCCTGGTTGTGCCTGTAAGGGGTTATTTATTAATAGGCTGGATTCGTGGACGTGGCAAGACCTACCTCTGCTGTAAGCAGCAGCATTCTGTGAGCTGAAGCTCTGAGCTGACTAACGGGGAAAGCGCAAGCTGAATGCAAGTGAGTAATCATCATTCCGCTGCAGGCGCAAGACCAGGTGTCCCAAAGTCCTGCCACGGTGAGTCCCCTGCCACGGTGAGCCAAATAAACATTTCAAGTTGCTTTCCATTTACTTCTTTATTTTTGCGTTTTGTTTGTGACGGGATTTCCTCGCTATGCCGTCTTGGATGATCTGGAATTTGCTATGTAGATCTCCACCTGTCTTTACCTCCTGCATGCAGGGATTAATTTCCTAGCAAATTTGGATTTAAGTTGTTATAAAAATATTTATTTTTATTTATTTAATTGTGTGTGTGTGTGTGTGTGTTTGCCTGCAAAGCCCAGAAGAGAGCACCAGATGCCCTAAAGCTAGAGTCACAGGTGGTTGTCAGCTTCCTAGTGTGGGTACTGGGACTTGAACTTGGGACCTCTAGAACAGCAGCAAGCATTCTTTAACCACTGAGCCATCTCCCTACCCCCCTAAAATTATTTTGTCTGGATATTTTAATCACTGAAACAGGAAACATAACTAAAACAGTACCTCAGAAACTCAATAGGCGTCCGGGGGAAGCCCATCTTTGGGGAAGCAAGCCGACTAGCCTTGGTTTTTTTCTACCCACGAGGCCCCAGGAGCAAAGCGAGCAGGGGCACTGCCATCCAAACACCTCTTAGGCTGGTCAGTTTCTGTACTCCAGAAGTAAAAGCTCCGTACACAGAGACAGAGATCAGAGGTGCCTTCGCCTGCATTGCTACCCGTACCCATCTTTACATGACACCTACAAAGGAAAGACAGAGAGCAGCAGACCCCACCGGGACCAGGAAGGACAGGAAGGTTGTGTGACAGGACACGGGAAGGGTGTGTGACAGACCAGTCCCCAGGGTCTTCACGGCCCAATGGCCCCTTCGGCATGGAGCAATTCTGTCTTCATCCGACCCTAGGTCCTGCCTGGAGATGATGGAGAGGTGTGGGGAGGATGCTAACATGTTCCTGTCACCATCCTCCCTACTCACGGCTCCCCCTTGCTGTTCACTGTCCCCTGGATCGTTGCTCCTTCTTCCTCATTGGCTCTCACACCAGCGCTTGCACCTCTTGCACCCACCAGCATGGGTCAGAGAGCATTTGCCGATGTCAAAATGATGAACTGGAAGGAAGACAGCCGCACACGGCATCAGAAGTAGTTTGGCGAACCCCACCATGCTGTAGACTCTGCAATTTTCAGCCCCCCAGGCTGGGAGTCCAGGAGTCACCACGGCTGTATATGAACGATGACACTCTCACCTGCCAGGGCACCCTAGCTCTCACCAGTTCACGGTACCCAGAATGTGGAGAACGCAGGAATCATCACGCCTTAATAATGTACAGGGATGATGCTTAAAGGAAGTTATCTTAGAGGCAGATGGAGGAGCTGTAACTTCAGAGATGAATCCGTGCTCTGCAGGTCAGCCTTAAACACAGTGTGCAAATAGAATTTGCCGGGAGCTGATTTAAGGAATGGCTCTCCTACAAACCAGCATGTGCATGCACTGAAGACCCCACTCACCTCATAGCTGCGAAAACCAACAGACAGCGACGCCGGAGTGAAAAGAGAGAGGACAAGCTGTCGGCTAGAACCAATGGGGAGAGAACGCAGAGCTGAGACTGTTGGGCAAGGTGTGTCATGGCTATTGTCCCAGGGTCTGGATCCCCTCTGCTAGGGACAGGCACCATGCTTGGTTTTTTTCTACAGCTGAGGCTTAGAAGTGCCAGCTATTTCTTGGGAGTCTATCACATCACACCCTGCTGCAGCAACTTTTCAACCTCATTTATAACATTTTCCAGTGTTATATTTTCTTAGCGGGTATGCTGGTCAGTTTCCCATCGCCAGGACAAAAGCCCAGAGAAAATCCACTTCAAGGAGGAAATGCTTATACTGACCCTCGGTTTCAGAAGTCTCAGCCCATGGCTTCCTGGCCTCGCTTTATTTGGACCCAGGGCAGGCAGTGTATTAGACAGCATTCACACATTGTTGGTGCAGAGTCACCGGGAGCCCTGCAGCCTGTCACGGGCTGAGCCGTGGCCACGGAACTTCCTGTGCTGAAGTCCCAAACCTCGGAGCCTCAGAATGTGTCTATATTTGTAGACAGAGCTTTTGAATAAGTGGAAAACATTAAATAAGGTACATTGTTGGGGGCTTTAACCCAACACCACTAGTGGATTTTTACAAAGATGACTAGGGACACTTCTGCTCAAACCCAAGGCACAATGCAGGCCACGTGTACCATGACCCAGGTACCCCGAGTGGACCACCACTGACTGCAGCGCACGACGTTGCAAAGAGGAGGTCAGGATGATCTTTGGGGAAAATTCCCTGGAAGTACACGTAAATGAGAGAGCGAATCATGAGAATCTCCCAGAGGATACACGGGCGGGGTCAGTTTAAACCGAGATACATCTTGTTTTCTGGGTGTGAGAGTTTGAGAGGTGAAGACGCAGAATTTCCCCCTCCCCCAGACTGTACCCTGAACGCAGCCCAGAGCAAAGAGGGCAAGAGGTTTCCACTTGGAACATTGCTTCCAACCCTGGCAGAACCATAAACACAGCGAAGTCGCCAAGAAAATGAAGGGAATCACGGGAGATCGTCTACTGTGCACGAATCATCTGTACAATGACATTAAGAAGAACAATTAGACACTGGCTGGGAACACGGAGGTTGATCATGTGCAGCATCCAACATCTAGTTACAGGTGGGGCCTTCAGGTTGGTGTGGAGGGAAGTCAGGAGGAACCTGCCAGGAAACTTGAAAAGATTAGCTTTGCATCTGCAGAAAATTAAACAACAAATCACTGATAAATAAAATATCCAACTTTTAAATTGTAAGAATAATAGAAAAAAAAACATAAGAAGTCAGTTTTTAGCTACTAGAGTAGAAAGGTCTCCTAACCAGCCGAAGAAATCCAAAACTCATAAAAGAGAATATTGGCTGACTTGACCCGAGAGCCACCTAAACTTCAAAAGAATTGATACAAGATGAAGAAATGTTAAAAAAAAATGCATCCCAATTAGATCCAAAGAGGATTTCTTTCTAACTCAAGAACTGGATTTTAAATTTCTACTGAAAGCATAAACACAAAAAGGCCTATCATATTATACATCAATATTTATTAGAATTTTTAAGAGAGAGAAAAGAGAACCATATGAGAAACTGCAACTGTCCGACTCCAGCTAATGTTTGCCCTGCTGTAGAAGCATGTTAAGTCTAAAGGTGAAAATGGCTTCAGATTATGAGACAGACATCCCCGGATCCAAAGAAAGGGTCTATAGTAAACACATTGCCCTCCCCTGCTTCTGTGTTCTACAGTCTTCTAAAATGGTGACTTTCATTCCCAAAGCTGTATGACTCCTCTGTGTGATTCCCTCCCCCCGCAACCCAGTTCCCCTGGATTCTCCAAAATATTATCAAAATAAGCATCATGTCTGTCCTGTGTTTCTTCCTGAACCCAGGAGTGGCTCCAGCCAGCACAACTGGCAGCCACATTCAGCTGTGTCAGACACCCTGCTTTAGATAGCCCCTTGGCTGAACCAGACACAGGGCCCTGCCATCTTCAGCCTCCTGCCTCCTGCCTGCTTAGAAGGGCAGGCACTTAGGGTCACATAGCCTGGGCTCCAGAAACTTGCAGCCTCAGTGAATTTGGTGCTACCTTATCAAGTGACCTTCGTATTCTGGTGACGTTGTAGAGAAACCAGAGGAAGAAGGGGACAGAAAGATGTCACACAGAGAAGTCATACAGCCCAGGGAGCGAGATCTACCATTTTAGAGGATTTGGGACACAGGGGCAGTAGGTGGTCAAAAGATGTGTTTATCACAGATCCTTCCTTGGGTCTGGGAATGTTTGTTGCAAATTTTGAAGACTCACAACTGATTAAGGATCAAGGAGCAACAGAGCACATGTCTTACCTCAGTACCTTTCTCCTGACAGCCGCAGGACAAACAGTGCCTCCCCGATGTTAAGCCAGGGCACAGAAAGCACAGCGCACATGAGCACTCAGCTGCAATGTACACATATGTACTCCCCATAGTACACGCACACAATCCCAGCAGCGCAAACACACATGGTCTCCACAGTGCACATACATACACACACACACATTCCCATAGTGCACACACAACAACAGAACTACCCACAGTGCACACACACAATCCCCAAAGTGCACACATACAATTCCACAGTGCACGCATATGGTTCCACCGTACACACATACAATCCCACAGTGCACACACACAATCCCTCAGTGCACGCATACAACTCCACAGTGTACACATACAATCCCCACAGTGCACACAGACACAAGATCTCCATAGAGCACACACACAATCCCCATGGTACATACACATAAAATTTCCACAGCACACATGCACACTCAGCCTGCAATGTACACATACATACTCCCCACAGTACAATACACAATCCCCACAGTGCAAATACACATGATCCCCACAGTACACATACGTGCACTATCCACAATTTACACACACAAAATCTGCACATTATACACACACATGCATTCTCACAGTGCTCACACACAACTCCCAGTGCACACAGAGTACACTACTAACAGGGCACACATGCTCCTATAGTACACACTCACACATGATCCCCACAGTGCACACATGTGTGATTCCCACAGTGTACACACACAATCCAACAGTGCATACACACATACTGCACAGTGTACATACACACACTCCCTACAGTGTACACATACACAATCCCCATAGTACACACACACAAAGTTTTCCCACAGTGCACACACACACAAGCATACACATACTCCCCATGATTACCACACACAGTGCCCCATACTGCATGTATACACACACACATACACATACTCACACCATACACACAAGCATGAGTGCCCTCCCACAGTACAACAGTGTACACACAGTTCTCAAACACACACACAAACACATTCCACAAAAGTCCTCTGTATGTCATCTCATGAATGTTCTGTTAGGTGGGGATTTACTATAGAAACTTACGCTCCTGAAATTTAAAATCTCTTGCCTAAAACCACACAGCAGGTGAATGACTTGAAAAGATTTCACAGGACACTCAGTCCACTCCTCTTAGGACTCCATCAGGGGTTCTGGCCATAGAGGCTTCTAGGGAAAATAAAACATATCATTCCAAGGAATTCAGAGGCAGCACAGACCCTGCTGACACCCCCAGGATCAGGACATCACGGGCATATCCGTGGCCTCTGAGTCCAGTGTAGTGACTCTGGACCAGCACACTCCCAGGGTCCAAATGAGGGTCTGTGTGTGACCATTCCGAGGAGACACAGTGCTGCCCCCTGTTGTGAGGCCGGCTAGGAGGCTCTGTGTAACAGGAGGGTGTTCATGTCTCTGCTCCACGCTCAGGATGCAGAGCTGCTCCTCAGATCCCCAGAGACGTCACTCCCCCCGAGTGCAGCGTTTCTTGGAGACGCTCTGGAGTGGATTTCCATGTTTATAAAAGCATGAATTATTGAAGAGCACTCAGGAATTCTTGTGTTCCATTTATACAAATCAATGAGCAGAGGGCTACAGTCCGCCTTCGCTGCTTTAAGGCTCATAAAGACAGGGCAAGCGTATCAAGTACACGTTGAGAACAATCCTCTTCACAGTGGCAGCAAGCAGAGACAGGCCTTTCACAGCGACTTAAGAGTCCGCCAAGAAAGACGAGGGCAGCTGTAGACCAGGACTTTTAAGTTTCACGTGGGAGATTTTCAAAGGCAGAGCCGAGTGAGAAGACAGAATGATGGGTCCCAGGAGCCCTTCACCAGAGTCGATACGGACCAGCATTCTGTTCTTCTTGCTTCATCTAGCGGCTCCACCTCCCTTAAAACCACAAGTTAAGATAAATGAACTGAAGACCTCACTGAAGGCAAACACACACGAATGGCAAATGCGAACACTATAAAACTGACAGTGACGCTTAAATAAAATTTACTGCAGTGCTAATAAAGATTCCAGGAGGATTTTTTTTACACTGTCAAAATAAGTCATTTATTTAGGCGGAAAAGTGAACACATTAAAATGGCAAGAAACCATTTGAAAAAGAGGGCAGGTTTTATGAACTACATATTACATTATAAGGCCATAAAAGGCTCCATTAGAAAAAGAGAGATTTCTTTTTAAATAACCATGGTCTAAGGAACGGCTTTTTAAGCCCATTATAAAAGCCAGAAACCATTAAGAAAAATATGAACCAGTGTGGTCTCCTGAAAATTAAAAACTTACACACTTATAAACCTAAAATAATTTCAAGATAACTATTATAACAGGTGAGATTGGTAAATTTACTGAGATAAAGTCGATGCGCAAAAAACAAATCAACTGTATGTCTATTAAATTCTTAGCCATCTCCGAGTGTTCTTTGTGAAGAGTCTTACTAAGTCACCAAATGACAAATGACAGCCTTTTTTCCTGGCTGGGGAGGCCAGATACGGTTTCCATCTCTTTGTTATGTTCCGCCCAGCGTCTCCCTCCGCCAGCGCCTGCTCACACCTGTTGCTTATATTTTCTAGAATGGATGTTCCATTTCTCACAGGATTCACGATATGTGTTTTTAATAATGCCATCTATCAAAGGTTTATTGCTTTACCTGGTGCGTCTTGGAAAAGTCACCGCAGCCTCGCGGCTGTCTTCTAACACCGATGACGCTGTTGGCGGTGGCTGCTCCCAAAGGACCCATCTGAGCTGAAGGACCCTTGGCAGGAAGCCACTTGCCTTCAGTTCTCAGCAGGAAACGTTACAATAGCTTCAACGAGGTCCAGCATGCTTCCTCGCTCATCTGATGGCCAGTGTGGTGGAGGGATTTGAATCCTGGACCCTGCAGGAACCTAGGGCACCTCTGAAGGGCTTCACTGAGTTCTCATGCCTGCTTCCCCTCCAGCTGAACCCCAGCTGCTCTCCACCCATGCTCCCTGGACCATCACCCTGCCAGACGTTGCTTCTCCAAAGTCCACCCCCCCCAGATCTGTTGTCTGTAAATAAAGACCTTTATGTCATCAACCCTACAGACCTTTCTTTTCATGGTTGTCGCATCTGTTAAATTCTCACAAATTTCTCTGTGCTCTCGTGATTCCATGAATATTAAATATTTATAGCTGGAGCATTAACCCATCAGGTGTAAGATGTAAACCATGACTCTAACTTCATTTTTCTTCCCGAAGCCTGAGGTAGACGTCACAGAGACGCTTATTGAATAATCCATCCTTAGGCTGCTGATTTGAAATATCACCTTAATAATGGACTGAATTATTAAGGATGCTTGATTTCTCCTGGACAATGCTATCTATTAATCGCACCTCTCGGTCTAGTGCTGGGCCTGGTCCACAGTATTTTAATTCCGAAGCTTGCGGCCCCGCTCTTTGACAGGGTGGAACCTGCACTGCACATGCTTATAATAAGAGTGCTCTTTGCACTGTGTGCAGCCATCTAAAGGGCATCCACTCCTGCCATTTTAACTTGGATGTTTCTGTAGTCCTTACGGGACAGACCAAACAGAAGCATCTCAGACAGCTGCTCTGAAGAGCGGGTTTGCATGTGTTGGGACCCTAGCGCTGCACCAGCACAGGGGTGTTCACACTTGCTTCCTAGGCAGGTGGATAAGGAAGGTGCCCACTGCTGACTTCTGCCAAGTCTACCGATTGCGCTGGCTCCCAAGACGAAGCTCTCACTCTCTCTCTGTCTCTGTCTTAGTCTCTCCCTCCCTCCCCTGCTCCCAAGTCATCCAGAATCCATGCAGCATCGGGGTGGTGCATGCTCCTGAGCCACCGCAGCCCCTGTCATGTTGTGACCTGTCTCACAGGTTTGAACCTGACTCTAAGAAGATTCCTAAGGTGTGGGCTCCCTGTCCTGTGTCCTGCAATAGTTTCCACCAGCCTGTCTGCCCCCATGCCTTCTTCAGTCCTTAGCTTCTAGAGAAGGAAGACAGAGGTGTACTTCTAGCGGAAAGAAGGGTCCAGGAGAAGGGACCTGAGGACACCTGTCCAATCACAGATGAATGGACGCCCTCCCTTCCTGTTGAGCTTCCCAGCCTGTTCATCCATCTTGGCTGTTATGGAAGCCACTGCCCACCTGTCACTAGGGTGTTTCCACATTGCCATCATCTGTCTCTTCTGAGCACCTGCACCTGATGAGCGGGGAACAGGAAGAGGATGGGAAGCAGTCCGGCATCTCAGAATCCAGGCAGGACTGGACTCACTGTAGCACACCTGCGAAGCAAGTGTAGAAAGTTCCTGGCAGGGAGGGGGATCTAGTCACCTCTGGCGGCAGACAGCTCCAGGCTTGCTGTCTTCTCAGGGTCAATGGCTATGCTGTGTCTTTCCTCTGTTTCCCCAAGTTAGAATGTCAGCGCCACACATTGTTATTCCATGTCTTTGTCACCCACCCTGCGAGGAAGACCAAAAGAGAGGAAACCAAACGGTGTCTGCCTTCTATTGTGTACCCGGAATCTACTAAATTCAGCTAAGGGTACAGAGGCAGTCAACGACTGTAAGCCAGAGCTGAGACATCATCACCAAAGGCCAGAAGGGACCAAGATCTGTCCACAGGAAAGCAGGAACACCAGTGAGCAGCAGGAGCTCTGGCCCCGCATAATGCGGTGTAGGCAGGGCGTGGGAGTGGAGAGAGGACTTAGCATCTCTGAGCTGGGGACTGGAAAAATCTAGATCAGGGGTTCTCAACCTTCCTAGTGCTGTGACCCTTTAACACAGTTCCTCATGTTGTGATAACCCCCAACCATAAAAGTAGTTTTCTTGCTACTTCTTAAGTGTAATTTTCTACTGTTATGAATTGTAATGTAAATATCTTATATGCAGATAGTCTTAGGTGACCCCTGTAGAAGCATTGTTCAACCCCCAAATGGTTCACAGCCCACAGGTTGAGAACCACTGATGTATCTAGCTGATGCTCCAGGCCAAAGCTGTTCCAAATCTAGTCTGTATGGTTAGGAGATGCCATGCCAACCCAGTAAGCTCCCTGGCCTATCATAGCCTGCTCCCTGAGGTCACTCTGGCAGCCCTGGCTGTCACACTCATTACTTATTTATTTATTTATTTATTTATTTATTTATTTATT
>NW_026068020.1:363605-372372 GCF_014885135.2 Alexandromys fortis
CGAGACAGGGTTTCTCTGTGGTTTTGGAGCCTGTCCTGGAACTAGCTCGTGTAGACCAGGCTGGTCTCGAACTCACAGAGATCCGCCTGCCTCTGCCTCCCGAGTGCTGGGATTAAAGGCGTGCGCCACCACCGCCCGGCTTCATTACTTATTATTAATTGTGTGCTATGAAAGACTGAATTTGTAGAAATGCATTGGTAAAATCAGGTGAACAGCTTATCCCAAGCAGATAGTGACACCAGGTCCCTGCTACCCATCCATCTGTTCCTCAACCACTTCTGTCCTGTCCTGCACCAATTCTCAGATGTCGAGAGTATGACTCTATAACTCACAGTGGCTGGTCCCTCCCATGCCACCTGCCTTCTGCACAGGCTGTAGAGCCTGGACATGCAGAGGATGCTCCTGGGGTGAACCCTGGACCCATGCAAGGACAGCCATGGGAAAGCTTTCCTGCCATCTGTGAGAATAGCCCTAAGATACCCTTATAAAGACCACTGTAAGACAGACCCTGCTGTCATGCCTCCACCCCTGCTTCCACCCTGCTCCACCCCGTTGCCTGTTCCCAGCAGGGGGCCCTTACTGTACTAGGATGGTACCCTGTGAGGAGCAGCAGATACAGTTTCAACCAGGCTACTCTCATGGGATAGTATTTAACACACACCAAAAGGTTGATGCTGATGCTACCGATTAATCACTGACTGAATACCCTGGAGGCCACCCCCAAAGTTCTGTCTATCCAGTTGGTCTCCATGGCAGGAATGTTTTCACCCTTCCCTCCGCCACCACATACCTGCAGACCTTGGTGGCCTCAGGCATTTACTGCTTACGGTTTAGAGGCTAAAAGTCCAGAACTAAGTGGCTGGAAGATTTCGTGTGACTTTCTAGTGAATAGCTGACATCATGGTAGAAGTGTCAAGGGTTGGGTTGGCTCTCCTTTGTAAGGACCAAGTCCACCTAATCATTTCCTGGGGGCCCCACTTTCTTATCTCCTCATGTGTAGAGGGTTACACTTCAGCATACAAATTCTGAGGAAAACCAAACCCTGAGTCCATACAATAGGAACAAGAGATGGGGAAAAAAAATCCCACAGTGTGAAGTAGCCCCACATTCAGCCTGATGCCCTTTTGAGGGATGTGGTCTGAGGATTGGGATCTCTCCTTGTTCAGTGTGCATGACCCTCCGTTCCTAATCATGGCCTCCGTCTCCTTCACTGGCAGTGTATGTGAGCCAGGATAAATTGAGGAAGACTGCGAGGACTTTGCCAGCCTGAGAGACAGGAACACCGGAACCTCTGAGGGTCCCATAGGTTGGTGGCCTTCCCTGGAGGTGAGTCTCAGTCTTGCTCTTCTGGCAATGGATGACATCATCCTGAGGACCCAATGTAACCAAGGAAGACAGCAGTCACATAGAGGCATGGCTTGCTACCCCTTCCCTGGGCCCTCGGAGATGAGGCAGGAGACTCGGAGAAGCTCACGAAGGGCCGCTGAGACAGCAGTAGGAAGGGTGGGGCTGAGACTAACACCAGCCTCCACTCCACAGGGACTCGGCCTTCTGCGTGGGGCAGCCTTGACTGTGTAGGGTCTTCTCCCTCGAAGTTTTCCTCTGAGCTATAGTTTGCTTCTGGGAGTTTGCTAAGCCCTGTGTTTTTGGAGTCCCAGAGGAGGCAGGAATGTTATAATACTACAGAATAAGAAGGGAGGAGGCATGGAGGAGTCTTTATCAATAGACAAACACACGTGTTGGGAGATACCCTCAGCCCAGTAACCTGCACTGTCTTAGACCTCCCAGGACACAGGGTACCAGCACAAGGGCAAGCATTTGATTCTTGGCTATGGGCTGGAATTGAAGTGTCTCCCAAAATACTTCTGTTCTAATCTTCTATGGAAATGGATCCTGCTCCCTGACCATAGTGGTATCTCCTTGTGGTGGTTTGAATAAGAATAGCCCCCACGAGGAGATACCACTGTGGTCAGGGAGCACGATCACTTAGCACATGTGACATCACCAAAGGTAAAAAGAGTCTTCTCCCAAGACCAAACATGGGCTGACTTTGTCTCCTGTATGAGCAGATCCATTTCCATGGAAGATTAGAACAGAAGCCATATTGAGAAAGAGATGGACTTTCTTTCCTTGTGATGAGAGGGAAGAAGAGTGGTCGGGCTGGTGGGTCTAAGGAGAGAATTTCTGCCACTAGGTAATAAACATATCTGAAAACAGACACGGAGTGACGGGGACACCTAGAACTGTGAGGTCTGAAAGGAGGGATATTGGTTTCTCTAGGTGAAATGGTCCCCTCAAGAAATAGGGACAGAGGAGTGGATGCCCTACAAGAAAGTGGCTGCTTACAAAAACCCAATACAGCTATAGAAGAAGACAGAGAATGGTACGAGAACCTGCAGGGGACTAGAAGGAATAGCAGGGCTATTCAAAGTCATGAAATGCAGCACAGCACAAGATTCCAGGTTCCAAGAACTCTTGTCTGTCTAAATTGACATCAGTGTCAACAGGTTGCCTTTGGAAGAAAACTGAAAAGTAAGACTTGTTACCAAAAGAAGCTGAGTCCTGCAATAGGCATCATGGAGACCCTTAGCTGCTGGGTATGGGCCTTTCCACTTTCCATCACCAGGTACCATGCTACTTTGGTGGTGAACCATCCTCCAGCCAGTCCTACCATCTACTGAAAGTCCACCAGGAGCCCAGCAAAGGAGAAGCAGCAAGATACTCTCACTAGCCCTGCAGAAGGGACTCACTGTGACACTAAGAACACCAATCCCACAAGAACATTCCAGCAGACCATGACTGAGTTTCCCAGGAAAGGATGCTGCACTGGGGCCCTCCTGAGCTCTCCTGTCCCAGGACAGGGTGGTGCCAGGGCAGAGCAGACAAGACAGTATAGCCACACAAAAAACCAGCACACTGCAAGAAGCCACCAACAACCAGCTCTGCACTGATTGGTAATGGTGTGTTTAATTGAAATTTCAAGGTTCATTACGGGATGTGGATTAATTAAATTGAGAGGGAAGATAATGAAAAATATTCCCACTGGATACATAAAGAGCAGGCCTGCTGTGGCAGGAGGAGGGGGAGTTAAAACGTATGGACCTGCCAGGACTCCCCATGTTTGTCCCGGGAAAGGAGTTGAGGCTACTGCTGAAACCCACAGAACAAAGATGTGCCACAGGCTCCTTGGTCTCGATGTAGGCTCCAAACAGGCTCCACACAGATTACACAGTGCATCCATAGGGCTCACACAGGCTATACAAAGGCATCTATGGAGACATCTCCAGCCTCCATACAGATATCAACACAGTCTTCACATGGGCATCCTCGAGGGTTCCACAAAAGCATCCACAGGCTCTCTACAGGTTTTAAACAGGTTCCACATGTTCTCTTTGTAGTGTCTACCAGTTCCACATAGGATCCACATATACATTCACAGAGCCTGCACAGACTCTACATATAATAAATATTCATGTGATGTGGGAGTGTCATATATCAATCTGTTGATTTCATTGGTTAAGCAATAAAGGAACTCCTTGGCCCTGATAGGTTAAAAGATAGGTGGGAGGAGTAAACAGGAGGAAGAGGAAGTGAGGTCAGACTCTGCTCTGCTCCCGGAGAGACCCGACAGCTCTGCTGGAGCAGAGACACCAGGATGGATGGAGGCTAGACTCTTCCGGGTAAGCGCACCTTGGGGTGCTTACACACATCATTAGAAATGGGTTAGTCCAGGTGCGAGAATTAGCCTGTAAGGGTTAGAGTTCATGGGCCAAGCAGTTCTTAAATGAATACAGTTTGTGTGTTGTTATTTCGGGCATAAGCTAGCCAAGCGGCCGGGGTGTTGGGGACGCAGCCCTGCCGCTCCTATTTCAACATTCATGGGCTCCACATAGTCTCCACAGGCATCCACAGGCTCCACACAGGTGTGTACAGGCTCCACACAGTCTCCACATAAGCATCCACAGGCTCCTCACAGACATCCACAGGCTCCACACAGACATCCACAGGCTCCTCACAGACATCCACAGGCTCCTCACAGACATCCACAGGCTCCACACAGACATCCACAGGCTCCACACACACATCCACAAGCTCTTCACAGACATCCACAGGCTCTTCACAGACATCCACAGGCTCTTCACAGACATCCACAGGCTCTTCACAGACATCCACAGGCTCTTCACAGACATCCACAGGCTCTTCACAGACATCCACAGGCTCTTCACAGACATCCACAGGCTCTTCACAGACATCCACAGGCTCCACACAGGAATTTGTAAGTTCTACATAGACTCCCCACAGAGTCCTCACAAACATCTAAAGGCTCTGTACAGGCTTTATAAGCCCCACACTGGCATCCACGGGCTTCACAGAGGCTACATGCAGGCCTCCACATAGTCTCCAGTCAAACACCACACAGGCTACATGCAGACATCCACATAGTCTCCAGTCATACACCACACAGGCTACATGCAGACATCCACATAGTATCCAGTCATACACCACACAGGCTCTGCACAGAAATCCCAAGGTTCCCCACAGGAATCTATAGACTACACAGGCTGCACACTGGACTTCACAGTTTCCACACAGTATCTACTTTGTCTCCACAGTTTCCATAGGCTCTACACAGGCATCTTCAGCCTTCACACTGGCCCCACACAAACACCCACAGGCAGCCACAGGCTCCATGAACTCTTGAGTAAGAGGGAGAATCCAGAACTTTCCAGAGTCTTCCTCTTCCATTAAGCAATAAGCTGTCAAGACACCTTTGGTCAGCACAACATTAAAGAACCTTCCTGAGGCCCCTGGACTTGTCACATGTGAGGCACCGTGACTTGTCTGGCACAATCTGAGGTGTCTGTGCCCAAGGACCAGGTTGGACACTGCAGGATTCAGAACGAGTTTGCTGAAGAGAAACATATCCAACCAGGCACCAGGATAGTGATATGGGGACTCCACAGTGCAGACTAGCCAAACCAAAGTCTCTGCACAGCCCTGGGAGGGTGGCACTTGCTCCTGGTGGCCTCTGCACTGTCCTCTGGTGCATGATGAGGACATCAGAGAGAGAAGATTCTATCCCTCTTCAAAACTTCCATGGTCTATTTGATTGTGTCCCCAGCGTGATGAGGAGTGCTGCCATCCCCTAGTCTCCTCCATTTTCCAGGACTCAGTAAGCCAATCACAGGTCCTAAGATCTCAGTTTGCACTAAGTCTTGGTGCAAACCATGAGAGCTTCCACCAAAGACACACTGTAAGAAAACATAAAGGAAGCTGTTCATTTCAAATGGAAGACAACTAAGACTGGAGAGATAACTCAGTCATTGTGCTTGACTTGTAAGCTTTGGAACATGTCCTTGACTCTGCCTACTCTCTCTATATATATATATTTATTCAGATTTTTCACCTGGCTTTACTCTGCTAAGCCATTGACCAAAACATCTTTATTCATCAACCAATAAAAGCAATGCATATACAGAAGGATCCCACATCACACATTTTTAAAAGCTGAGTACAGTGTAATGAGGACATGATGAGGACATCATGCTAGGGACACCACACCATCAAATGCACCATGGGAGCTTTGAATCCATCTTCACTGATGTCCTCATTATGTAATGAGTGTGTGCTTGTAATCCCAACACTGGGAAATGGAGTTAGGAAGATCACTGGTACCCATCGGCCAGGCAGATGTGCCTCGTGGATGAGTTCTGGTCAAAAGGAGACCTTGTCTCAAAATTATGGTGGGGGGAACTCAATGAACAACCCCTGGCTGTGCATGTGAAGCTACACATATATGACTCATATGAATCTGAACACATACACAGAGAAAGAAAGATGGCCTGACAGACAGACAGTTACAAAGAAAGGTTCTGAGTAGTTAGAAAACACAGAGAGGAAGGAATGAAGATACACATCAATGCCATGAATCTAGACAGCAACTTAGAAATCATCACACTAAATCCCAACAGAATAAAGGACAGAAAGAAGACACTGAGGATCATTTACACCAATGATGTAAAGTTAAGATTAAGGACTACTAGAGGCTATTCAAGTCTCTAAGTGAAATTTAGTTTCTGAGTTAGGTTTATGGTAAAAATCTTGAGTATTCCTTCCAGAGGTATAAAATAGTTTATGGATTAGTATAACTGAAAAATGGAGAAGAGACACCTGTGTTAAGTATACAGTTGATTCAAAATGTAGCACAAAAAGAAATGGAAACTTCAGGACAAAAATAAGTCACAAAACAAATTGATTTTTAAAAAGTTAAAATATATCAGTACCCACACAAAAAATAAAATGGATAAGTTTCAATAATTTTAAATCTAGAATGTATTTGAATTTAGATATATGCTATTTTAAAATATTGAAAATATATAAACAAAATATTGGGAAAGCTGTGGCACAAATATCATGTATGTGTGTTTATAATCACTAATATTTAGCTCTCAGCTTTAGTTTTACATATCTTTGAGGGATAAGATATTATGAGAAATAAAAGCTGTCAGTGGTAGAATCTGAGTTTCCAACTCAACAGGTTCTCACTGCCTGACCCAGCATCCATCTTGGGCAATGAAATGAGGACATGTATTCAAAGTGGACAGGCACACTGACATGCACACCCTAAATGTCCTTCCTCAGGTGATGGGTTAAAATTTGATCCATTCACTGTGTTAACTGCTCACAACAAAATTAACTGTTGGAAAGTAACATGGTTTGAATGAGAATGACCCCACAGGCTCATATATTTGCATCCTTGACTGCTAGTTAGTGAGGTTTTTGGGGTTTGGTTTTTTTGTTGTTTTGTTTTTTGAGACAGGGACTCTCTGTAGCTTTAGAGCATGTCCTGGAACTAGCTCTTGTAGACCAGGCTGGCCTCAAACTCACAGGGATCCGCCGACCTCTGCCTCCTGAGTGCTGGGATAAAAGGTGTTAAGGGTGAAATTTTAGGAAGGACTACGAGGTGTGGCCTTGTTAAAGGAGGTGTGTCACTGAGAGGGAGTTGTCTTTGAAGTTTCAAAAGACTATGTCAGACCCAGCCTCTTCTCTCTCTCTCTCTCTCTCTCTCTCTCTCTCTCTCTCTCTCTCTCTCTCTTCCTCCCTTCCTCTTTCTCCCTCTCCTCTCCATAGTGTGTACTTTTTCACTGCTCCCTTCTTGTGCCTGCCATGCCTGCCTGCCTGCCTGCCACCATCATGATGGTGATGGATTGACCTTTGGAAACTGTAAGCAAGTCCAAAATTAAATGCTTTCTTTTATATTGCCTTGGTCATTGTGTCCTTTCAGAGCAATAGAAAAGTATCTAAGACAAGAGGAAAACCCGGCTGCTGCGGCATGGGAAGAATGAGCTAGAAGGTTATACAGTATACACCATTCTAGAAAGAGCAGTGGTGGGCATGCAAGGGAGTAATGGAGCTTGGAAGAGAGTGGGCAGGGCTGAGCATGAGAGGAAACCTATTGGGTGAGCTGCTCCTTGTCCATGGAGGACCCAACCAGGAGCTAGCAGTGAGAATGAAGGCATTCTCGAGATGGCAGGCGCATGAGATGTCAAGTTGTGATACTGTTTTATGGCTGCAAGCATGGCTTTTGGGCATCTGGGTGAAGGAAATGAGATCTTATATCATTTTGGAGGCTTCATGGAAATCTGTAATTATTTTTTAAAAAAGTTTTAATGCAAAGGAAAAGATGTACAGGGACTTGCAGGGGAGGGCAGGTCCTGGTCAGTGTGCACCCATAAAGCAGCATTTTCTGGGAGTCCAGTTCTCTGCCTGGTGCTCTTACCTCCTGAACCTGCTAGGTAGCTTCTTGCAAAGGAAGTTGAGCTGGTGAGATGGCTCAGTGAGTAGGGGCACTTGCCATCAAAGCTGAGGACCAAATACCTCAGATCTCACATGATCCACCCCCTGATCTCCAGGAAAGCTTTATTTGTCAGAACACAAACAAAATATCACAACATTGAATTAGTGTGAAAAGATCATTACCATAGGTGACAGAAGTACGAGGTGATGTATGCTGTGATTTCCAGGTGATTTCCAGGCCACACAGTGTGCTGTACATCAGATTTAGCTTTTACTCAGATAAAAAGGGTTTATGTGCTACACACTCCTCAGAGTTAAAGTGGTGAGCATGGCTCCTACCTGCAAACCCAGAGCTAGAGGTAATGGTACCTCTGCCACATTGAAAGGTTGAAAGAGGCAGAGCCAGCATCCAGGGCTGCCACAGCCACACTGCTTACCATTTTAAAGCATTCCTGGACAGAAAATAAGTACATATATGCTTATAATAAAGACAAATCTGCAGCGGTTGGATTAATAAGCACCAATGATATTAAGTATTTGAACAAGTTTAATAACAAAACCAGACTCACGAAACCAAGGTTCCAGCGGAGTAGCCGGTGGAAACAGCGAGGAAGGGAAGGGAAGCGCAGCCTCTCTGCGCCTAATTTATCAGTAAACATACGCCCGAGGGCAGCCCGCCCACAAGGGGAGGGCTTATCCCTACATCTCCCTCTTTTTGTCTAAATAAGACAGAACTAACCTAAATACAACTATAAACAATAATAATAACAAACAATATTGAGAACGAAAGTTTTGCCAGACATTCTATCTCAAGGAGTCTAAATAATGTAGAGAGTAATTATAATTATATAATCTTCAACTCCGTCAAAGATCCGAGAAGGGAATAAATATTACTTAACAAATGAGAGATATCCAAAATGTGCCATAAATGACGGAGACAACAGACTACCTGGGCAATCACCCAAATTCT
>NW_026068020.1:374199-407268 GCF_014885135.2 Alexandromys fortis
CATTTAAAGGGGGATGTACTATAGAGATGAATACTTTGCATTGGTATGGATCTTGGTTTATTGATACAAATTTAAGATCAATTTTGTATTTCTGCTCTTAAGATATTGTGTTTGTGCAGCTCATTTAAAAATGTAATGGATAATTAAAAATATAGGTTAAGAGATAATCATCTATAATAGTCAAACTTGCTGTTATGTTAGTTAAGTTTGCTAGATATATAGAGATATATTTCAGTTAGATAGGTATTCTTCCAATCATTCAGAGACCTCAGACTATGGTATTTAAAATGTTTTAATAACTTAGGACTTTTTATGACATGAGACATATCTGCTCCCAGCAGCACCAATCTATTTCAAGAGGATGAAGGGCATCGAAGAGGCCTCTTAGGAAGTTTGTTAGCCATTTGGGCAAGAAACTGCTCATGCCTGAACTGCTGGACTAGACATGCAGTATCCTCAGAGAGATGATTGCTGAACTTACCTTAAAATGAGATGATCCTTCAGAGTTCCTGCTTCATAAAAGAGTCTGCCAGACATTCTGCAGGATACTGAAGAAAGTTTGACTGACAAACTGCCAATATAGGCAGAAATGTCTTTGACATTTCCTGCTTCATGGAAAAGTCTGCCAGATACTACGGGCCTGTAGGCTAAAGATGGGTGCCCCAGTGTTACAGAAGAACATTGTGAGGGGTGACTGTTCAGGCCACACGATGTCTCCATCAATTCTAGAGTTTTAGAAGTTACAATGTTTTTCTTGCTAATTTAGGTAATATCATGTCCTTCTGGGGTCTCTGATGGAGAGGAAGACAGTATTCACAGTTTTCTTTAGTTATGATAAAAGATAAAGTAGATATAAATATTGTAACTATAATTCTTGCTTGATACCTGTTTTGTTATAGGTAATCTTGCTATGCTAAAGTTAAAACCCTTCTTTTTATTTAGACAAAAAGGAGAGGTGATGTGGGAAGTGATGTATACTGTGAATATGATTTATTGCCTGCTATTGGTTAATTTATTGCCTTAATTGGTTAAGCTTCTTTCATCCAATGGCTTAACAGAGTAAAGTCAGGCTGAAAGAGCTATATAGAGAGAGTAGGTAGAGTCAGGGAGAAGCCATGTAGCTGCCACAGGAGACAGACACCTCCGCTGGATCCTACCAAAACTTTGCTGGTAGGCCATGACCTTGTGGTGATGCACACCACAAGATGTGGAGATGGGTCAGCTTAGGATATAAGAGCTAGCTAGAAATATGCTTAAGCTATTGTCCAAACAGTATTGAAAACAATACAGATTTCTGTGTGATTATTTCGGGAGTCTGGGCAGCCGGGAAACAAATGAGCAGCCTCGCCCCCAGCAGATGATTGCCAATGGACACTGTAGTTTTCCACCAGCAAGCATAACACCGAGTACTGAGGAGACTTATGGGACCTGAGGTGTTCCTATGTCGATGATCACAAGAACACAGAACACACCTGTGCCAGCCAGGCATAGCCACCCTGCTTGGATAATGGAAGGAATGGTGAGGATGACCAGCAAGAGTACCTGTGTTGTGGCCTTCATGCTAACTCTTCACAGGCTCACCACACCCACTACTCCCTAGAAGTCAACAACAGACAACCCTCTGCCAATGCTTCAAGTCTAAAGCATCCTAGTAGATCTGTACACCCCTGGGCAAGTCACCCTGCTCGTCTTAGCCAATTTCCACATATGCCCTATGGAGATACAGCAAACCTCCTTTTAGACTACTTGAGAGAATGTAGAACCCTTACTAAGCAATCAAAAGAATGCATGGCGCCCACCGTAATGGGATGGGGACAATAATGACATCATTGTTGGAGCCTTGGACAGACCATGCTTGTAGGGGTCATTCCAGTTTCCAACCTTGAATGGCAGAATGTACAGAAATGGTATTTGAACCCAAACAGGGTCTAAAAAACATGTGACTGTACTTGATTTGCTGTACTGGTCCCACAGGACTCAGAACAAAAAGCTCTGCACCAGCCAGGCCCACAGGGTACCATAATCCATGCCCAGATGCAGGACTCCAGAGGAAAGGTCCACAATGAGGACCCCATCTCACCTTCTGCAGCAATAGTCTGGCCCTCAGTAGAACCCATGGGAAAGGTCTCCTGAGATGTGCCAATAGGCCAGGGTGGCCTCTGCTCATGGAAGCTCTTCTCTTAGGGACTTCTCATGCCACAGGCAGCATGTCACAGAGGCAGTCAGACCTCAGGATCCCTCCAGAGCCAGGTTCCTGCCCTCTCATCAGCCACGAGGAAAAAAGGATGAGCAGAGCTTTCCAGAGTGCTCTTGCTCTAAGAAAAGAAGCTGGAAAGGAAAGGGCTAGGTTCTAGAACAGTGATTCACAACCTGTGGGTCATGACCCCTTTGGGGGTCACATATCGGGTAGCCTGCATATCAGATATATACACTGTGATTCACAACAGTAGAAAATGGCAGTTATGAAGTAGCAATGCAATAATTTTATGGTCGGGAGTCACCACAACATGAGGAACTGTATTAAAGGGACGCAGCAGTAGGAAGGTTGAAAACCACTGTTCTAGAGAACAGCTTGGAGTGGGGAACTTGCAGCTGACCCAAAACCAAGCTCTCTGGCCAAGCACTTGATCCACCATGTGCACAGGTGCTTGAGAGGAGCTGCCCAGATGATGGAGTAGCCCTGGACAAGTGAGTGGCTGAGAACGACCACAGTTGAAAGCCCAGGGTCATAGCTGAGCCAAAGGGGAGACCTTTGCCACAGCCTCACTTGCAGAGCAAAGTAAAGATGCACACCCAAGGTGCCACAGGATGCCAGGACCAGCCCCGTGTGTGTGGATCCCAGAAACAGGACCGTGAAGAAGAACTATGACTCAGCAGAGCCAAAAGATGAGGGGATTCAGATGATCATGGTGAAGGGAAAGGAACCATCCTGCAGGGAGAGACAGAGAGAAGGAATGGCAGGCTGGCCCAGGAAGGTCACAACAGGACCTCAGGGCTGGAGATAGAGCAGAGGGAGATTGAGGCATGTGGACAATTAGGCACACCTGGACACGTGTACATGCTACACACGCATTGATCTACATGAATGGACATGCCCATGTCCATGGACAAATACACATGTATGTATGCTAAATGTGTGTGTGTTTTAGCATTACATCAGATGGCATTGTTGATGCTCCCTGTATCCCATCCTCCAAGCGTCCCCTCTCTCATCTTCTAAGGCCATCTTCCAGTCAACAGGCCCCAGCACTCCACATGATGAAGGAAAGGCCAAAGAGGTTCAGCGAGGTCAATAGAAATGCATAATTCAGGGAACCTGCCTGCCCCAGGGACCTCTGATGGAGGCTTCGATGCCAACAGGGAGGCAGGAGTTCATGATGCGGGAAGAGGCATTAACCCAGCCTGCAGCCTCTCACGCTTGGCTTGGGGCCAGGGACATGGCACGCTCAGTCACACAGGTCAGTGACTGTGAAGGGGAGGGATGAGCAAGGCCACATCAGCAATGAGCCCACCACTGCCTCCTGCCTAGGGGGATGTGCACCCAGCTGTTGCCTGGCAACAGCAATGCTTTCTGCCAATGATGCAAGAAACAGAATAAGGTGGACGTTTGCTTTTTTCCGGGTAATCAAACCAGCTTAAAAGTTATCAGTGTTGCCTGGTTACAAGGACAGTTCTGGGCCCTGGGCACCCTAAAGCTGCACCCCAGAGAGTACTGATCCCTGAGTTTGAGGAGAATTAGGCATGAGCTAGGTGTAATGAACAGAAAGAGAGAAGGGCCAGGATGCCTGCCTTTACTTCCAGCCTACGTGGAGTCTGGGGAGCTAGATAGCCAGCCTTCCCTGCAAATAAACAGAGCTTTAGCATACACTTCTCCAGGCTTGCCAGACAGCTGTTGAATAGCAAATGAGACCACACTGAGCTACAGAAAGCTGCAGGACAAGGAGAGTTACTCACAAGGATTCTGCTCCCCTGACCAAGGGCCAGCAACAGGAAGTCGCCCAAGGCCTGTGCAGCAGGAGACACCAGAACAGGGGGTTTTATAAATAGGTCACACTCTGCATCCGGTCTTCAACCGGTTCTGTCGCATTAACAGCACAGTGTGAGGTCACTCCAAATCAGTACACGCATTTGTTTTTATTTTCAATAGTTACGTGGTGTTTTGTGATACAGACATTATCTGAATTTGTTTCTATTCTTTGTAATTCAGTTTACAATGGAAGTTGCTGTTTTATACTGATGACTGCTTATCATCAAATCCATATGCCAGGCTTTCTGCAGCCTGGAGATTTTCTTCTGTTACATCTTTGGCTTCTGTTTCTGTCTTCTCCATATTCACATTTAGTATGCATTGTGGTTTTCTATATGCTGGGGACTGCTCTTAGTCACTTACTTCTGTGATGCTATTTACTCCTAGTAACGAAAATTATTATTCTTTCTGCAGATGGTATATATGAGGTCCAGAGTTGCTAAGTAACTTGTTTAAAGTCACCCAGCATTGATGGTCGAACTTAGAAGTCCATAAAATGGTTTCTCACTCACTCTGCACCCATAGTGTGTGCATTCGTTTCTTCTATTTTAATACTGATTACTTCCTGGAGTGCGTCTCATTGGTGGATTCTCAACACCCCATTCTCCTCTCTTGTACCAACATTTTCATTCTTCTTTTGTGAGTTCATCTCCAGTTTCAACATCTATCCTCATTGGGTTTTCCCTGTGAGCTTTTCATCCCTGAGCGGCGGCCTCTCTGCCTGGCATCAGTGAGTGTGATTTGTTGGGTGGCACCACCTTCCAAGGCACAGTACTCTCTGACCCACCCTGGACTCCTCTGATGGCTCCATGCCCTCCAGCAGGACCAAAGCTGCTTTCCTGACCTGAGGCTGCTGGGTAATCATTTTACCATGAACTAAACAGCAGAGAATTTGCCTTTGCAGTTTCTGGAAACAGGTCATGGCAAACCAATGCTATCCCAAGGCTTCAGGGAGAATCTTTTCTGCACTTCCCAGGCCCTGGTAACTCCAAGCACTTCACAACCTGTGGCTGCTTGGCTTCTATCTCTACCTCCAAATTCTCCGCTTCCACCTTCTCTCCGTCGCATCGCTGTGCCTGTGTCCTCTCCTCTTCCTGTAATGACCTGAGCCACTGGGGACCCAGAGTCCAAGAACATGCGATGTTGTCTTCCTGCCCTTAGAGGCATGACCAGGAGGACAGCAGGCACCTCAGAGACGGGATGTCCTCAGCAGATAGACTGGGCAATGATAGGTAGACAATACCACTCACTCTGCTAACCTGGTTCCATCGCCTACCTGACTGCCTTCGCTGGAGACCCAGCCCCCAAACTGCAAGTGAAGAGAGAGAAGATCTGAAAGGATGCCATCAGTGCCTCCCATCTCGGTACCTCCACCGCAGTACCCACCACCGCAGTACCACCCCGCCCCCGACCACGGTACCGCTCACACAGTACCTCCCACCCGGGTATCTCCCACTCCCACTGAAGTACCCCCCACTCCAGTACTCCCTAATGAAGTACCCCCCACCCCAGTACTCCCCACTGCAGTACATCCCACCCCAGTACCTTCCAGGTACCTTCCAGGTCCAGGGCTATAGAGTATCACTCCACTGGGAGCCATACCCGTCACCAGTCAGGCCAACTGCCCTTCTTTGCTTTCTTCCATCTATGGAGCTTACAGAGCCCTTGGGCTGCTTGCACCCCAACTTCCCCTGTTCAGCATGGATTTGGAGGTGCAGTACAAACCTCCCAAGGCTCCCCAGAAGGCTCCTGTATCTCCATTCTTCTGGCCCTTGCTTTTCTCCCATTTGCTTAGCAGCTTTCAAAAGGTTACCTCTCTCTCTCTCTTGCTCTCTCTCCCTCTCCTCTCTCTCTCTCTCTCTCCCTCTCTCTCCCTCTCTCCTCTCTCTCTCTCTCCCTCTCTCTCTCTCTCTCCCTCTCCTCTCTCTCCCCCCTCTCTCTTTCCTCTCTCCCTCCCTCTCCGTCCTCTCTCTGACAAACTGGCCATGACTGGCAACCAGAACAATCTGTAATAGAAGTCAGAGGGGGGCTTCAAGTGTNCCCTCTCTCTCTCTCTCTGTCTACTCACTGCGTTAATGTCTTCTATTTAATGTACCACTATTCAATGCACCAAGTCCCTATTTCAACCCAGAATTCTTTATAGCAACTCAAATGTCAAGAGATGCATAAAGAAAACGGGTCTGATTCATCCCTCTTCTTCACCGCCTGCTAATAATGTCTACTGCCCACCGTGTGCCACCTATGGCCACGACCGTAAAAGGCACTTTGTGTGTGGGTCGCTGCTTATCAATGCTGGCCTCAGTGCCAAGGGGTGGAAAATGCTGCACTCCGCTTCACGGATGACAAGTCTGAAGACCAGAGTGGTGAGGCGTTTTCCCAGGATGTGGCAGGGAGTCAGCATCCGAGCTGGCGGCCGGCCTTGAAACGCTACTTTCTTTCACACCGTGGTGACTGTGCCACTGTGGAGACCGTTCTAAACACTGCAGTCTGCAGAGGAAGGTTGAGTGGGTGAGCGCCTTGTCGGATGTGCAAGTCCTGGCATCCTGGCACCCAGACAAAGCCACAGATTTCTTTATGGTTATTGTAAATGGCCCTGAAAGGAGCTGTCCAACCTCTGTGCTCAGAGCTGTCCATTGTGGAGTAAAATCAAGGAGGATTCACAGAGCCCTTGTGCATTGAGGGTACTCATAGCTCACCCTCTCATCCAAAGTGTACCAGCTAGCTACTCTTCAACGTGCTGCAAAACAAAATGGCCCACCCCCTCAGTTGCTTAAACCAGAAGTCATGTATTCATCACTCCAGGCCACAGGCTATGGACATAACTCTGTCAATTGTGACTTAACTTGATGGGTCAGGCCTGGATCCCCCTTGTGTCTGTTCCACATATACCTTGTAGATCTGGGACCAGGTAACCACTAGGAATGTTCTCCCTGTGGTGCAGACGGACAGAAAGGTAACTTCTTAAGCCTCTATTGCAACAAAATATACCTGCAAGTAAGCAAGCAGTGTGTGGAGCACAAAGTTTATTTGGCTCGCTATTCTAGAGGCTGGGGAGCCCAAGGATATGATGATGGCATGAGCGTGCCATCTGGAGAAGCTTGTGCACCAATCATAATAGAGGAGAGTCACCAAAGGAAGAACAAAGGGGTCTCTTCTCAGAAGGCCACAATGGCATCATGGGACTCCACCCTCATGACCTCAGTTATCTGCACCTAATCCCCCAAGCTCCACCTTTAATGTAAATGTGACTACGTTTCTAACACTGAAATTGGGGAATACATCCAAACCCCAGCATTCGAAGGCTTAAGTCTGAAACTAGTGCCATGGCAGAAGTTGGGTCTTCAGGATGCGCCACAGCTGAGAATGTCTATGCTGAGCCCATACACCTCTGGGCATTCCAACCAGTGATGGGCACGCTGGGGACAGAGTCCAGTCACAGCCATCCAAGGTAGGGCTCTCCCAGCAGTCTGGCTTCTGAACAGCCCTTGCCTGTCCAGACTGTCTCCTTGCTGTGGCATGGGTCAGGGATTCCCACCCCCTTCCTTCCATCTCCCTGAACAGGTGGCCCACTACACTACTGTCCACTGTCCCCCAGTTCCTGACCACCTCTAGTCTTCTGTCAGAAGCCATCACTGCGTCTTGCTGTGACAAAGCATCTAGCATACGCTTTGAAATGCATCCAGACCAAGTCAGAAAACCCGCTAATGTCAACTTATCTGGGAAGAAACACTTGAAGGTAGGACTACGTAAAGCTCTTGACTTTGTCCCCACGTAATCCCAGGTTCCTTCCTGTGACTATCTACTTCCTAGCTGCATGCCATGAGCCGCTCTGCTCCACACTTCAGGCCCAGAGCAATAGATCCAGACAAGGGCTGAGCCCTCTGAAATCACAAGCAAAAGAAACACTATCATCTGTCCTTTAAGATGTTTCCTCGGGAATTTGTAGCAGAGATGAGAAACTAGACACAAAGTGGCTGCCAGAAAAGTGGGTTCCCGACTGCAGCGACCTGACTGTGTGCTTGGGAAATCAAGGGAGATGTTTGGCTGAAGGAAGAATTCGGAGAGTTTGTAGGTGTGGGCTGAGAGACCTGGGGTTCATATGAAAAGCTCGGGTAGTGGTGACTCTGTCAGAAGACCAGAATACCAACAAACCAGGAAGTCCCACCCTCTGAGTTGTATCAACATAGCCAGGGTTATAGTCAGCTGTCCCAGACTTTAGCCTGTGTCTAATCCTGTTGTCTACACTCGGGGATTATACCACCCTCTACTAAGGACTTGGCCAGGACTGGGTACCGCAGGACACCTGGAAGGAAGAACACTAGGGGTCCCAGCAGAAAAGTTTTCAGAAGTCCCCACACACCACTCTGCAGCATTAGAAGGATGCGGGACAGCATCTTTAGGAGCTGCCATTCCTACAGAGCACTGGACTTGACCCAGAAGAACCCATGACACCTGTATCAGGGACGGGCTATCTGATGGCCAGTAGCCAGTATCTACAGATGGACAGAGCAGTGGGGGATGCCCACTTCTGCCTCATCAACCCTGAAGCAAACGCCTTTCCTTGCCTGTAAGAGCAGCTTGTGATGTGAGGCCAAAGGGTTCTGGCCGGCCTCCCACGCGGACACCTGCTGGAAATGCGGAGTCTGCCTCTGCACACAGAGGGCAGCTGAGTCGACATCTGGTCACTGTCCTCATATCTGACTACACATCCTCATTCACAATGTGGGCCCCTGCAGCAGAGACAGGAAGAGGCCTGGGCCCCCGGCCTTGCTTCAGAGACATGAGCCAAGTGGCAGAGAGAGCGTGTGAGGCAGGACGAAGAGGCAGCTGAGTGTGAGCCAGCCAGGGTGCTCTGAGAAACTAGCACATCATGCCCCCCCAAAATGCCTCTTGTGATCATCTTGATGACTGTGGAGGTTCTATTCCATCATACCGTGTACCCCCAAAAGTCAGCTGTCACCTGGCCATTGTAGTCAAGTCACTAGTCACAGTTTCCTTTCAGTCCCCTATCATCCCTATAATTCCAACAATCCACATCATGACACAATTAGTCATGGCCTGGGTGGCCATACAAGACAGTTGGGAGTGACCTCTTTAGCAAGCACCCAGTGCTAGGATGACCTCCCCTATAGGCAGAATCACAGAAGTGGCCAGGTTGAGCCTCTAGCCTGACACGGTGAACTCGGACATATCTCCATGGCTTCCTACGAGACTCCCCACAGCCTGTTGAGCCAACCAGGGCTCAGTGTCACTGTGGGTCTATGAGACGTGATTCCCATTGGGTCATCATGGTCAGCATTAGCTGGGGGACCACGTTTGTCTCTTGTCACACAAGGCTCTCCAAAGACAAAGGAGCATTCACTGTGTGTTTCCCACAAGGATTTGTGCATGTTTCCCATGTTCCAGGCAGTGAGCCAGTACAGGGACACAGCGTGAGTAACAGGGACATGGCTGCAGCCTTTGGGGAGCCAACAGACTGATGGGGTGTACAGCTTCAGTGACAGGTTACAAGAGCATGCAAAATAGCAGACACTGTGAGGACCACATCCCTTAGCAGAAGCAGCCTTGGATGTCTATCAGTGACAGAGACTGAAGCAATGACTTTAGGTGGCCGGGTCAAGGGGGTGGTGCACGTACACACACAATCAAGCTCATAGCTGGGAAGACAAGCTGGCGAGGCTGCTACCCTATGTAGGATGCAGGCAGGACAAGGGAAGCTAGACACTATCACCATGCAGCCAGGTGAGGTTGGCAGTCCCACCTGGGAACTGTGTCCCTGATAACTCTGGCTGAAGCAGCTGTTTGTCACCAGGCTGGTGGGACAGTCTGTCCCGACCTGCAATTCTTGGAGTCCAAGGTACCAGACAGCTTCTTGACAAACATTTCCATGGCAAAACTGCTTCGTGAAAACTACAAACCCTACCCTCTTCTGGAAGTCTTCGGTGTATAATACCCTCCCAAAGGCACTGATGTGCCCTGCAGTGAGGAATTTGCATACTCTCCTCTGTGCACGGCTTCCTCCAGTGCTCATGGGCTCCTCCGAACATGTGTATTCCGTGGTGGTTGGGGACATGGGTACTTTCTACAGCAGAGTCCATCACTGGCAGGATGTATCCTGGCTAGTGATAATACAGTAGCCTGTGTTTAGAATCAGCCAGTCCTTGAACATTTGGGGTGGTCATGTTGGTTATTAGCACCTGAGACAGATAAAGGTGGAGTTCAAAGCAGGAGAAGGAGCCAGTGGGCAAAATAGCCTTACAATGGAGCCCATGATAGTGTTCACCTCAGGCAAGGTTAGGGGTGTGAACTGAAGATCCCCACTCTCTATTGCTCATTTGCCAGGCAAGCAGTCAGCCCTGCAGAGGCCCCGAAGTTCCACACCTAGTTAGACCCAAACAGCCATCTTCATGGTGGATCTTGTGGGCCCTCCAAGGGTGGGGGATGGGCTGCTGCCACATATGCCTTACCTCGATTTAGGAAGCCTGTGCGGGCAACCCTGCCCTCAGGAATGTGTCAATGGGCAACTACATACTGCTGGTCAGCAGGAACTAAGGGGCAAAGGGATGGGGGGAAGGCTGCATGGAGGGTGGGACTCATCCTGGGCCAGGGATCCCAATGCCTTTGGTACGGGCTTGGAGGTTCCAAAAGGCAAAGGCAGAGGCAGATGTCTAGCTAAGTCAGCCTGGCACAGAAGCCAGGAGGTCATGCTGGTGGGCCCTGCACCCTGTTCACATCCTGCCAGCCGTGCCCCAGAACAGGAACCATAAGACCATTCTGATTGTGGCTTCCCACAAGACACTAAGCCACATCCCTAAAATGAGATGAGTGGAGGAGAAACAACTCAGAGATGAACTTCCAGGCCCAGAGAACAGGGTTACTCTAATGAAATACCCATCACGAAAGCGGTTTCAGGAAGGAAGGATTTGCTCTGGATCACAGTTTGAGGGGACAGTCAATGATGGCAGGAAAAGTCCCAACAGGGAAGTTAGACAGCGGGTCACACTGCATCCACAGTCAAGAGGCAGAGATGGACGGATGCTTGGGCTCAACTTTCTCCCTTTATTCAGTTCAGGAACACAGCCCAGGGAATGATATCACCCATAGTGGGCAGGTCTTCCCACCTAATCAAGTAAGCAAGTAGGGAAGGATTGTCAGGGCAGCAGGCCTGAGCATCTCAGAAATACCTGTCCAAGGGAGGATGCTCACCCATCGTCTCTTCGACCACTGTTCCAGCCTGTGTGGTCTCCTGAGATGGCCCTTCCAAGATAGGAGAGTCTTAAGCTGTCGCCTCCCCCTCACAGTCTGTGACTCCCAAGAAACTGTTTCTTCTCTTCAGAGGTGGTGTTATACCCTCATATATGTGCCCTGAGCAGAGGGGGACATCAGCAAAACCATTTCTTGGTGGCTGCAACAGTGCACCAGGCAGATCTGGGATCCCCCTGAGTTGCTGGGGGATCATACACAAAGGGGACTCAAACTGAGCGTGTCCCCAGGAAGGAAAATTGGAAGCATAACCCAGTGTAGCAGGGAGAACAGCTGGCACTTGCGTCTCTCCAGGGGCTAGCTCTGTCACAGTCAGCCTTCCACACTGGGGACCGGGGGGGTTGTACAGGAGGAAAGCCATTTCTGAGGCGCTGACCTCGAATTCCTAGCATCCTGAACTGTGAGGACAGCACTTCCACTCCTTCTCAGCTGCCCAGACCGTGGTGCTCTGTAAGAGCTGCCAAAAGAGGACTGAGAGAGTGTGTCTTGGTTGCTTCTTTATTGCTGTGATAAGACCCAATGACCAAGGCATGCATTTCTTATAAAAGAAAGCGTTTAATTTGAGGCTCACAGTTCCAGAGTCTATGACCATCATGGCAGTGAGCATGGTAGCAACCAGGCAGGCATGGCTCGGAAGCAATAGCTAAGAACTGACAGCCTGATCTACAAGCATGAGGCAGAGAGCACTAACTTGAAACCTCAAAGCTCAGTCCCAATTGACACACCTCCTCCAATAAGGCCACACCTCCAATCCTTTAAAAACAGTTCCACTCACTGGGAACAAAGATTTCAAACATTTGAATCTATGGGGGCCATTCTCATTTAATCTATCACAGAGGGCTCACACCCAGTCACCTCACAGGACCAGGACTGATGCATCCGCAGCTTTCGTGGCTACAGTCATTAGGATTTTCTCCTAAAATAAATCAGATTTGGGTGGAATGGGATAGTGCCATTTGAGAAAGCCCTGTGTGAGGATATGGTTCCTATGAGAGGCAGTAGTGGTACCTGTATAGGTAGGGATGGGCGTCTGGTTCTGTTTCTCATGGCTGCCAAAACAAACCAAACACGAATCTCGGAAGCAGGAAGCAGGAAGGACTACCAGGAAGCTGGAGGAAACAGGGCGGCTGCGGCTTCAGAATTTCATATGGTGGTTTTATCAAACGCACATGGCAAAGCTTCACAAATTGCACCATAACTAAAGCTGCCTTGAAAAACCGCAGCAGCGGGAGGCGATTGGTCCCCAACAGCTCTAGTATGGTTGGAACGCCACAGACCTTGGTGAGATTATGCTGAGAGGAACAGAAGCCAAGGAATGGGCCAAGGAAGCCAGGCTGGGGTGGGAAAGGACCGAGGGAAAACGCTGGATGGCGAGGGCCAGAGGGTGCCAGTCACACAGATGTGTCAACTTTCACGACTCCCTCCCTGAGAATTGACTCCTTGAGGCCATGGCCAGTGGAGAAACGAAGTGTGTGTTTCTGGGATTACCTTGAGGTTCTTCTCACCACCACTGCTGGGCAGCATCCCATTGTCCTTCTCTACCGCTCAGAGAGAAGGCAGGAAGCACTGTTCTATCCACACCTGAGTCCTGAGTGCTCTCTGAGCCTGGCTCTTGACCTCGGAGAGCACCGTGGTGGTGAGGGAGGACTGGCATGCTGTGAATGGCAGCTGAATGGGGATGCTGATAACAAGGAACAGAGGCCCAGGGACAACCTGCTGAGCAAGGACCTGGATCATAGAACTGGCCTGGCAGCTCTTGCAGACATCACATGAGTCTAAGCCACAGCCGGCAATTCCTGGCGTGGTGGGATGGGGGCCCTGGAAAAGTGCTCCCTCTAGCAGCCAAGGTGACCACTGGCCTTGGTTCCCTCCCCAGAAGTCGTGGGTAGAAAACTAGATGGTAGAAAATTCCTCTGGCTTGTGACCATGATGAACTCACTGCCTGAGCCCCCAGTGTTCACTGAACCAGGTTCCAGAGCTGGCTCTCCTAATCAGGAATGGAAGTTGCCAGAAAGCACTGAGTCAAGGTACATAATTGAGTTAACAAGAAAGGACTCTGGACACTGGGGACTCCATCAACCCAAGTTCATGAAGCTCTTTTCTTATTTCCAATGGACACAGAGCCTCCCGGCAGCTCTGGTGCCAACATGACTGGCCCATCTCCCTGAAAGGGGACTCAATATAGAGCCCAGACCTTGCTTCACATCCAAACTCTCAAGGCTGTGTGTCCTGGGAAATTTGGGAGTCACCGTTCAGAGATTGTAGCCCATCTGAGCTTTATCCGCTGTTCCTGATCCTGTCTCCCACACTGCAAAGCCAGCGTTATAAATACCAGCGAAGCTGCCAGCTTCACCGCTCACCTTCCCCAGTCACAGCAGAGTGTACCTGCAGCCCTGCCGGATCGCTCTGCCGGGTGCGCTTCCTCGCGGCATATATTACAGTCAAAAGCTATTAAAGATTTAGCATAACACAGACGAGATGTGCCTCTCCAGGGGCCAGCTCGGAAGCAGCATCTTAAATAAAACCATCGTATATCTCTCGCCCTGACAACAAGACAGGTGGCGCGGGCTGAGATCGATCCCTCCACCTGCCTAGATGTTCCGTGTTCTTCCCTCACAAGATGTCAGCTACTGAGCCGCATCGCCTGGGCTCCTGACATTGTCTCAAAAAGATCCCTCGCAACTGTTGCGAATGGGAAGCAGAAAATAAAAACAGCCAGTGTTTGCAGCCACTTCATGGCGTGAGGTCCTGCGCTGGCACTGGCACCTGCTGGCTCACACCTTCTGTGGTAGGGCTCCGGGCAGCTGTGTGATACAGGAAAAGCAGGCTGTCTAGCCATGTCGCATGCTGAGTCCGGTCACTTCCCAGGACCTGAAGTGCAAGGTGTAGCTAAAAAGTCTTTGCAAAGTAGACTTCGGGGTGAATTCTAAATCCGCTGCACCATCCAGCTGTACTCCAGTCCATTGAGCACAATGAACACACACGGATGATGGGTCAAAATAATGGATCCTTGGGCATATGCCAACCCCCTGGATACGTATGTGGCCTGCTACAATGGAGACCGCATGCTGGGGGCTCCTTCAACTTGAGGAGCCATCTCAGCTTGTCACACCAGCCCTTAGGCTCTGCCAGATTCCTTGCCTGCAGAGGGAGGGTCAACCTCCAGATGCATTCTAGGCAGACTCTGGCCCCTGCATCCAGTGGACATCCCCCTGCCTCTGCTTCTCTTGCTGGGAGGAAGACCCGTTCCCCGGCTGGTCAGTCTTCAGGACATTCCCCCTCCATGCTGGAGGTTCTTCTGTGCTCTATGGGACTCAACAGAAGCCAAGGGTCTCTTTCCTACACCTTATACCAACCTGGCAGTCAGCCAGGAGTAAATAGTGACAGCTCACACGGGCAGCACAGGAAAGTGACTACCAGTGTAGACACTGGTCACAGCACAGAGCTCCTGTGCCAACTTTCAAACTTTGTCCTGACTTTCACTCAGCACCCACTCTGTACTTCGCTCGCATCCTTAAAGTCCCAAGTGTTCGAGATGCAGGCCAGTCATGTGGTTCAGGCAGGGGTGGTGGCTCCCTCTGGGATGAAGCTGTGGCTGTGATGGTGGCTTTGGCTAAGCGCAGCCCAGGCTGATCTAAACACGGCAGATGGTTTTCAAGCCAAAGCTTGCCAGCCCAGCCTGGGCATTTCCACCCAGGATAGGGTGTGGTGATTGGTCTGAGGATTCACAGCCTCACAGAGGGAGGGGTGTGAATTCACGGCTTCAGAAACTGAGGAAACCATGCTGAGGTTCACGGTACTACCATGGCCCAATGTGGACAGCAGTTTGTACCATTTCTGGAGGGCCCCTCCCTGTGCCCACAACATCCATCAAAAGGATCAGCTTTCACTGTGGCTTCCATGGCACCAAATCACACATAGGGTCAGAGGTTTGCTCTCAATACGGAGAGATACTGTGCCACAGTGTCCTGGCACGGTTCTAGTGCCACAAGCCCCACTCCACCCAGAATTCACATCACCATGAGAGGTCAAATAGCATCACCAAGAATATGCAAATTGATTAATCAGACAAAGCCAAGCTGAAGAAAGCAAGAGGTACAGGAGAGGGAACACCAAGGGCACGGAGGAATGAGGAGGCACATGGGACAATAGGGAGATGGGGAGAACTGGGCTCCTCAGCTCCAGAAAGCCCTGTCTGCTGCTCATTAGGAGAATCAGGCCAGCTTACCAGCATATGAAAGGTACCGAGTGCCCACATGTCCACTCTGCATCTAGCACTCGGAGGTCTGAAGTCAGAGTACACAAACACAATGTAGAACTGTGGTCCCCTCACAGAGAGAAGTCTCAGTGAGTGGCTGCACGTGTGGGCTTCTGAAGACAGAGGCTCCGGCTAAAGGGCAGTATTCTCCAGGAGACTCTGTGCCCTCCATGAAAACAAGTCTGGCAGTGGTCCTGAGTCCCCTCTTCATGGCCCACCCTATTTCAGTGCCAGGCTAGCAAAATGGCAAGTCTGAAACAGGAGTGCAAGGCCCAGGTGTCTCAGCCTGCAGCCCTGTAGTCAGGCTGGGCAGAAGCCCTGTCTCCCACTAGCTGCTCTCAGAACAAAGGGGTCCTTCTGCACACACGTATAAGTTCATGTATGTGTACAAATGCACACTTTCATGTGCATCCACGGTTTTACACACTCACTCACAATGAGCTAATCTCTGCAGGGAGCACAGAGGTCTCAGGTCAGGACAGAGGCCTGTCCTTCATGATGCTTGCAGAGATTTGTCTGTGCGTTCAGCTCCGACCCCACTGGCTCCTGGGAGGAAGCTCTCTTGGTGAGGACACACACCCTGCAGCTTAGGAACGTGCATGATACAAGAATAAGAAGGACCACAGAGTGGTATTTGTTGCCCCAGGAAACAAATCCATGTGCATTTGAACACCTGCTGTGGTACAGCCGCTGAGGTCTGAAGTCAGAGGCCCTGCCCACCACGTGAGGGCACGAAGGCACAGATGCTGCAAAGGGGGTCAGGCAGGAAGCCTCGTGTGGGAGTCAGGACTTGCCATTGAGCAAGCAGACAAAAAAGGAGCCAGGTTGGCCAAGCAGAGCCCAGTATGTGGGCAAAAGCCCATGGCTATTCCAGAGGTTCTGAGAGGTAGACGGGGCCCTGTCATTCCATGTACACCAGGTACAGTTTCATAGACACATGTGTCCACATGAAAGAGGTGCCATACAGTATCCTGGGACAGACAGAAAAAAAAAATCATTTCAGACCACATTTCAAGAGAAACCCCAAATTAGAAAAATCAATAAATTGATAATTAAATCCTCCTTGAATGTAGCAAGATGACAGCTCATTGAAACCTGCAAGTCAAAAGACAGAGAAGTTCCTGAAAAAAGCTTCTGAAGATGGCACGGAGTGGTTAGGCCCTCTCACTGGCAGTTTGCCTGTGCTCTGCTTAGAACAGAGCACACCCTCCAGGGATCCCGACTGATGAAGCCCAAAGCATGAGTTTTATTCCTGAAAGATGGTTGCTAGGCCCAGAAGGAAGAAGGAAGAAGGACATAGCAACAGGTCCTTCACACCAAGTCCAGACACTGGGAGTGTCCAGAATTCAGAGAAATAAACCTGAAGGCAGATAGGCGGGAAGCTGGTGCAACCACAGTAGCACAGAGGGCAGTGAGGGACCAGTGTCTCCACCTCCGGGTCCTGCTGCAGCTGCAGGGAGAGTGGAAGAAACAGTCAGTGAGCAGGAAACCGGAGGGTGAGGCTCACACCTTTCCTCCTTGGAAGGGATTTTAACAGGAGGGTGGAGCACTTCCTGCACCCCACCACCTTATACCCTAAAACCACTGAAGCTGCTCTCCACGGAGTCCTGTGTCTTCAGCTCCACTCCCATCCCTGAGAGAATCAGGGTCTTTGCCTTTCAAGCCTGGCCCTGCCCAAGCTCACTCCTCTGTAAGAGCTGCCTGCAATTCTGCAACTCAAAGGCAGCTGGGGTGAGTTAGTGAGTGCAGACCGGGGCAGTTGTGAGCTGGTGGGGGCAGGCTGGTACAGATGGGTGCAGATGTCAGTGGGTGCACATGGGTGCAGATGTGAGCTGATGGATGTACACAGGTGCGGATGTGTGAGTGAACGGATACTTGAGTGAATTCGTGAGTGCGCGTGTGTGCACATGGGAGTTAGCAGGTGCATGTGTCCACATGTTGAGTCATTGAGAGCATATGTGTACACATATGAGTCTATGACCATATTCATATAAACATGTAAGCTTTGGAATGCACATGCACACAGGTATGAGTTGGTGGGTGCACATTTTTGCACACGTAAGTTATTCGTTCATATGTATCCACTGTGGATTTGTGGGCACACATGTGTGCACACCTGAATTGGTGGATATATGTGCATGTACCATGCCTCTGAGTAATGTACACATAGGCACACAGTGATGAGCATGCATTGTATGTTTATGTGGTGCGTACACATGTATGTTGGTGTGAACGTGTGTGTGCGTGCATGGAGAGGCCAGGCAGAACTTCATGTGTCTTCCTCGACCACTCTCAGCCTTATTGCCTTCAGACAGGCTCTCTCACTGATCTGGAAGGTTCCTGTTTTAGGTAGGCTGCCCAGCTGGCAAGCTCTTGGGGATCTTCCTGTTTCTGTCTACTAAAGCTGGGGTTACACACACATACAGCCACACCCAACTTATTATATGGGTGCTGAGGATTTGAACTCAGGTCCTTGTGCTAAAAAACCAATGATTCCCACCTATTAAGCCATCGCCTCAATTCCCATACAATTGTTTTCATCAAATGTTTTTCTCATACTCATAACATAGAGGTAAACACCAATCCATGCATCCTTTTCCAATGTGTATTTCATATAAATGAAGTATTTGTTAACATCAGCAGCTGTCTTAGTTATGGTCACTATTGCTGTGATGGACATCATGACCAAAAGCAATAAAAGAGGAAAGGGTTTAATTGGCTTGCTCTTCCACATCGTAGTCCATCACTGAAGGAAGTCAGTGCAGGAACTCAAACAGAGCTGGATCCTGGAAGCAGGAGCAGATGGAGTGTATGTGGAGGGATGCTGCTTACCAGTTTGCTCCTCATGGCTTTCTCAGCCTTTCTTACACAACTCAGGACCACCCACCAGGGATAGCACCACCCACAATTTGCTAGATCCTTCTCCATGGGTAACTAGTTAAGAAAATGACCTCTAGGTTAGTCTAAAGGTATTTTCTCAACTGGGGTTCCTTCCTCTCAGACGACTATAGCTTATGTCAAGTTGACATATAGCTACCCAGCACCCTGACAAAGTAAAACCCACAAATTATTAAACTTTTGAAGAAAAGACACTTCAATCTGCCTTCTCATTATAAGTTTCTGAAAATTGAATTGCTACTGGAAACGATACTGTGTTTTTCAGGATCCCTTAAGTGCCAGATGGCTGGTCATCTTATCTTTTCACCGAAGCATTAAGGCCACCATATCCTAGATCCCAGAGTATATCTCAGTGTTTTCTATGTGTGTGGATGTAGGGGGTGGGGAAAGACACACAATGTCCTGGAAGCAGTGCCAGGCCCAGGGCAGGTGCCTGGGTGCTGGGTCTGATGGTCTATGGTGCATGCACACACGAAAGGATATTTGTGTGAGTACTTGTGTGTTATGTGCGTATAACTAGATACATTGTGGCCTGTGCATGTGTGTGTGTATGCCTGGTGTATATACAAAGTGTAGGTGGAATATGAGTGTGCTTGAGTTACACTGTGGGCTGTGTGCATGCATAGCGTACATATCTGGGGTCCATAGTACGGGTGACATGTGTGTGTGCCTGGATGCATGTACAAAGTATGTACATGTAAAAGTGATTTTGCCTATGATGTCATATATACGTGGAGATGCTGTCGGATGAACATGTGTGTGCTTAAGGGAATGCGAGTGCAGACAAAAAGGGGTGGTGAACTCTCTAAATACAGTCACTTGCCCTTAGCCCAGCTTGTCCCCGCAGTGTGTCAGGCCAATTACTATTTGTGTATTATCCCACTGGAAGCCACCACTGAGCACGTCTGCCTTACTGAGCCTTTGGGGGGACACTGAGCCCTGAAGACCCTAACCTTTCCGAACTCAGGAAAGCCAGTCTCAGGGTGACTGAGGCCCCTCCCTCCACTGCAGGGGCAGCAGCCCAACTGAGCGTACTTCACCTCCGGGGGCGGGGGGGGCTGATATGTTTTCTGTTTGCCTGGCTCCTCAGCTTTTGGTAGTAGTTATTAATGTTTTTCATTTCCCCAAAAATTACAGCTGTGGTGACGTTAATGGAGCTAATTGTTACTGTTCCGCAGCTGGAGCGTCAATTTAGCACCTGCTAAGAAAGACACAGAGGCTGAGGTTTGGGGAGAATGACCCGATTACCAGTGTTATTGTGTCGTTCTCCGGCAAGGGGGAATTACCCAGGCAGAGCAGGGGATAGTAGCTGAGAGTCACACAGCGCTGCCTTCGTGAGGCCAGCATGAGGCTGGCTGCTCTGCGCACCGGAGGACAGGTCTGTCCACCACTTAGCATTTCTGTAAGTTTTCTGATCAGACACGGACTGAAGACAGAAAACCAGTCAGGCCCTAGAGATCTAAGCCTGGTCTGTCTGACTGTGCCTGGCCCAGGGCTGGAATGGGGAGTGGGGGACACACACAGGGCAAGGCTGGGGTGCTGTAGAGGCCCTGTCTTCACAGCAGAAGTCTCCAGTTTGCAGGAGCCAGCTCACATCACGGGACAGTCGTGAGCCGAAGGGGCTTCATTCTCATACGCCAGCTGGATCCTGTGGAATCTAGAGAGCTAAAGGAGAAGCCAGGCACAATGGGACAAGGGCCTCAGTGTTCATGACTGTAAAATGGAAACAAAAGTCTCCGTTTGGCAAGCTGATAGTGAGGACTGTTCTTGTTGGTACAGTGTTCACGTCAGACCACACTGTGATCAATTTGCATACGTTAACTTACTTAATGAGGTAGTGTTTGGCTAAGCTTGGTAGATTTGAAATTATCTTCACAATTAATGCGATTAACAGCTCTCAGAGGGCTGATGGAGGGAGCGCAAGGAATCACATTGCATTCTTCAGCGGGGGGTGCACTCTACAGTGTGGGTGCCTTCTCATGGCTGCACTCTACAGTGTGGGTGCCTTCTCATGGGTGCACTCTGCAGTGTGGGTGCCTTCTCATGGCTGCACTCTGCAGTGTGGGTGCCTTCTCATGGGTGCACTCTGCAGTGTGGGTGCCTTCTCATGGGTGCACTCTGCAGTGTGGGTGCCTTCTCATGGGTGCACTCTGCAGTGTGGGTGCCTTCTCATGGGTGCACTCTGCAGTGTGGGTGCCTTCTCATGGGTGCACTCTGCAGTGTGGGTGCCTTCTCATGGGTGCACTCTGCAGTGTGGGTGCCTTCTCATGGGTGCACTCTGCAGTGTGGGTGCCTTCTCATGGGTGCACTCTGCAGTGTGGGTGCCTTCTCATGGGTGCACTCTGCAGTGTGGGTGCCTTCTCATGGGTGCACTCTGCAGTGTGGGTGCCTTCTCATGGGTGCACTCTGCAGTGTGGGTGCCTTCTCATGGGTGCACTCTGCAGTGTGGGTGCCTTCTCATGGGTGCACTCTGCAGTGTGGGTGCCTTCTCATGGGTGCACTCTGCAGTGTGGGTGCCTTCTCATGGGTGCACTCTGCAGTGTGGGTGCCTTCTCATGGGTGCACTCTGCAGTGTGGGTGCCTTCTCATGGGTGCACTCTGCAGTGTGGGTGCCTTCTCATGGGTGCACTCTGCACTGTGGGTGCCTTCTCATGGGTGCACTCTGCACTGTGGGTGCCTTCTCATGGGTGCACTCTGCACTGTGGGTGCCTTCTCATGGGTGCACTCTGCACTGTGGGGGCCTTCTCATGGGTGCACTCTGCACTGTGGGTGCCTTCTCATGGGTGCACTCTGCACTGTGGGTGCCTTCTCATGGGTGCACTCTGCACTGTGGGTGCCTTCTCATGGGTGCACTCTGCACTGTGGGTGCATTCTGCAGGATGAGTGGGTGCTCGAGTCTGGCATAGGGATGTCTCTGACCATGCCATGATACTCAACCCCAGAGTCTGAGAAGACCTACAGCCTCTCATTGCTCCCTTACTGCCATCCTGCAGTCACAGAAGCCCCCTCTCACCCACAGTCTTCCCACTGTCTCCTGCTCTTCTCCTGGGAGACTCAGGAGTTCAGCTGAGGACCAGGATGGCGGCCCAATCCCATGAGTGACTTGGGCCTGCCAGTTCATCCCTTGCCTAGAAATCAGTGTTTGGGAACCTGCTGCAGTGTGCACAGCCCTTCCATGAGTCAGCTGAGCTCATTGCCCTCCATCCCATCCTTCCCTCTCATTCTCGCCGCTAGCAACAAACTCAGAACCCTGAATGCACAGAGAGACAACCATGTGCACCCTGATCCCTTGCCTCTCCTCACCAGATGCACCAGCCCCTTTGTGAGGTGCCTCTAACACTGGACAGGGTGAGGAATATTCACCACACCTCATCACGATGCAAGAAGACCTGGGATAGGAGGGGGGATGGGAGAGAAAACAGCTCCAGACACAGCTGAGCTCTCAGATAAAACCATGGAACACACAGGCCAAGGACTACCAGCTCTGAGGGAGGCCAGCTCCTGCTCAGGTTTCTAGAGGGAAGCTGTGTGTCCTCCCGGGCTCACTGAGTTCAGGAAATCCCTGGTGGTGATTGTGGCCATCCATCTTCCCATGATTGGATGTACATCACACTGGCCCAAAGTGGCTTCCCAGAGTTGGACAGCGCCTGGCAGGAGGGTGGTCTGTCTTGGGGGGACATAGGGTGACAGATTATGGGGAGTTTCAGGAATCTCCTCAGGACAAACAAACAGAGCATAGGTGTCATGCGCCACTCCCTGATGAGGGGTCTGATGGGAACCCTGCGGCACTCTCCTCATGGGAAATAACAGGGCAGTGTGACACCCCCCCCCAGAGGTGGGAGGACATCCAGGAAAACGGGGACCCTCAACTTCCAGTACTGCACAGCAGTCACCAACATTAGACTGTGAGGTGGACTCTGCCTCCCAGCCCCGCACACCTTTGCACACACTCACAATCCCCCCATATCTTGGAAGCACACTTAGGGACATTGTGGGAGACACAAGGGCTGTATGGCTGGGTGGTGGGTGCCTCAATGGCTAAGGAAGTGTTGCTTCTGAGCACATCTGCCTGGGATGGGTGTCGGAGGAGACTGAGGGCAACACCTTCAGATAACACCTACGGTAACACCTTCTTGGCTGCACAGGACGAAATGTAGAGTTCTCTCTCCCTCTCTTTTTTTCCTCCCCAGTGCCCTCTTTCCCTCTTTCCTCCCTCACTATCTCCTCTTCTCCCCTCTCCACTATCTCTCTGCATCTCTCTCCTCTCCTTTCTTCTCCTCCCGTTTCCATTCTCACCCTCTTCTCTTCCCTCCCTCTCTCCCGTTCTCTTCCATCCTCCCCTCTTCTCTCTGTCTACACTTTCTCCCCTCTCTCTCCTCCTCTTTTCTCTCTTCTCTCCCCTTCTATCTCTTCTCCCTCACCCACTTTGTCCCACCCCTCTCCTTGGACCCCAGAACTAGGGGTCCTTGGCTTTCAGACTCTAGGACAAGCACCAGTGGCCTCTCAGGGTTCTGGGCCCTTCAGCCGTAGTCTACACGTGACACCATGAGATTTCTGCCCTTGGGTCTGATGTGGCTGACCTGTGCCAGCTCTTCTCCAGGTCACCACTGCCAGGCTGTGTAGCATCATAACTGTGCCAGTCACCTCCCGAATGAATTCCCTCCTACAGTCAGAAGGATGTGGGGAGGGCAGAGATACTGGCACAGAGGTGGGCACAGATACAGACATGGATGAGCATGGGTAGATAATGGTTTATGGGTGTAGATGATATGGGGATGGAGATGGGGTATTATTCTAGTTTGAGTCCCTGGAGAACCTAACAGAGACAGCTTGATGCTGGACATTGCCAGAAGTCACCATGAGGCCAAAGTCACAGCTCTTTCTGGTTATGATTCTCTCATGCACACTGGCCTGGACCTCCCCAAGTCCACCGTGCCACCTCGGATCTCACACGCAGGCATCATCAACATACACAAGGACCATGCCCTCCTGCTATTCCATGTTAAAAGCAAGAAGAAATGGAAGGGCATTGGTAAAAAATAATAATAATAATAATAACAATAAAACAAGGAAACCAAACCTATTACGCTAGAAAACTTGAATTATCCTGATTTGGGGATTTCCCTTAAGGGCGATGGTTTTCCTGACACAAAGCATCAAAGGCTTGAGTTTTGTGGCCTCTTTGAAGACCTCTGTCACCCTGTATGCACTGCGTCCCTACAGCAAGCCTTGCTGTGGTCTCCATCCAGTCCACAGGCTTTCTATGCAGGGCAGCTTTTAAAGGTATTTAAAAAGGTGAATGACAGAAGTCATGTTTTCAACGGATGTCCCAGTGTGCCAACTGGCAGCCATTCTCCTGTCACCTGCACAGTCAGGAAAGGTGGGGCACAGTGAGGACAGCTGCATCTCTGACTGGGCCCACAACTGTGGAAAATTCCCGCAAGTCATATTCCCTCCCAACTGCCTGCACAAGAGCTCAAAGGTGGTGGCTTCAGGGTGAGGTTTGGGACAGTGACCTCTTAGAAGGCTCCTTGAAAGCTGCTGGGGAACTCCCTGGTGGCATTTTCTGAGGAAGAGAGAGGGTGAAATGCTGGGATGTGCCGCCATCCGACACCTGGTTGCGTACTGGTTCTGGACTGAGACAGATTCAGTTGGTTCTCTAAGGATGTGAGAGCCTGGCCCAGCAAGAATGTCCACTTTCAAGATGTTGAATGCCTCAAATTTGGAGGTTCTTGCTCTTATATCTTATAGCTTACAGATTTTTTTCCAAGGTTCAAGATGTCCTGCCTGAGAACTATGTCCCAAGAAATCCATAATATAGGATCATGTGAACAGTAGGTCCCTGTAAGTATAGACGCTTCCTGCAGGACCAGCATCTGCCACTGCCTGTGTGATCGTGAGTAGCCACTGGCTCTCTGCAGCACGGACTGCGGGTGCTCAGAAACTGCTCTAGCCAGAGAAGGATGGATCTGCCATTTCTGCCTTCCTGGCTGAGCCAAATACAGCCAGGGGCCTGCAGCAGGGGTCCCAGTGCCCGACAGCCACATCCCACCAACCAACTGCCAGCAGCCTTCACCTAGCTCCAGGACCAGGACATCCTACCTTAACAACAGTGTGATTCAGTGTTGAGACTGGGACCCAGCACAGGGCTATATCACTGCTAGGCCTCCTGCCCATTCCAGCCATCATGGTGGACACCTGACCCTTCCCCTCCCAATGTATCTACTGCTGTGGCAGAGAGCTGCACGAATGCTGAGCCTTGCCACTCCCAGCTCTCTACTCCAACACCCCTAAACCTCTGTGGCACCCTTCCCTCGTGGCTAACCTCTGGTGATTCATCAGCCCCTGCCCCTGTTCTATGCGTCTGAGAGGAAGCAGATAATCTCTTCCTCCAAGCACTGCAGTTTGGGGAGAGTGGTAGAGTCTTTCTCATATGGGAGAAGGGCCATCACAGTGGCAGCTTGCCCTGTTCCCTGGAGTGCTGTTCTTGTCCCCTCCCCCACCGCTGGTCTAAACCAGTCCATCTCAGTGCATGCCTTTGAGGTGACATTAATGGGGGTCAGAAGCTGGTGGAAGTGGCCAATACACCACCTCTAGGTGTCTTCCGGCAGAGGTTGGTCTCCCCAGGTGTCTCTCAGGGTAGCATGAGTCCAGCAATGAAAGACTGTTTTTGACTTTGCAGAGAGGCAAAAGTATGGCTGTATCCTCAACAGGAAAAGGCAAGATGGTGACTATGTTGCCTCTGGTAGACTCTTCCAGCAATCAGATACCCTGGTGTCTCAGCCAGTGAATAAGGATTTCTTGGGCTCCCTGTGGGCTGAGCACAGGACCAGGAAAGTTCCAGGCTGAATGGAGAAGAGCCAGTTGTTAACATCAAGGGTCCCAGGTGGTGAGAAGCCACTCCCAAGTACATAAGGACAAGAAGAGGTATGCACCAGTGGAGTTCTCTAGGCTTGCAGAATGGGAAAGGCACCCTAAAAGTGTGGGTGAGTAAGTCCATTTTATGCAGTGTGTGATAGAAACCAGCAGAGAACCTCAACTATGGTCCTGTCCCACAGGCTGTGGGTTCGGGAGTCCATCCCACCCACACCTGCATCAAGCCACTGGGACAACACAAGTCAGCCCCTCACCAAACTCGTGTTTATCGTCTAGATCTTCCCCTCCTCAGGCCACCAGGATTCATGTCAACGAGCAGTCATGAGACTCTGTAGGCAGCTGTTCATTCGCTCACTCGCTCACTCCAAGGATGGTGTGACTAAAGCGGAGTGGGTCGAGTGACCTTCCTGAAGGGTTGGAGGGTCCAAACCGCAGCAGGTGTTAAGAGCTAAGCTGAGGCAGTTCTTCATCGCAGGCCCAGATGGGAGATGCGCTCAGCCAGCCCTCCATGATGGAAGTGAACCAAACCCGTCCCCAGTGCATAGAAGGCTGGTAGGGCCGTTCTCAGGGTCAGCCCTGGAGGACTGAGAGAGCCTTCTCTATTAAACACAGCACCCCTCATCTCCCAGTCCAGATGAATATTTCAGAAGCAACAATGCTGTGTCCAGAAGAGTGTGTCCGGCTAAGCTCCTCAGCTCACAGGAGGAGCTGTCGACTGACAAGGACTCTACTGTGCAATGCCATTATGCTTCAGTAAGCCAGTCAGAACCACTGAAGGGAGGGGACCCGCGACATCTAAAGAACTGCCCCCATCTTCCTCATGAGTACCTGAGCAGTCCCCGCAGAGGCTCACAAATTGGGGAAGCTACCGCCTAAAGAAGCTGAGTACCTTGCCCAGAGTCACACAGCCATCAACACGACAGAGGAAGAACTGTTATGTACCTCTCTGGTGGAAGGTTATGGCTGGTCACTAGGGATCAGGAGCCTCTGTAGGAAGCCTGTGTTTGTTCCCTGCCCACCTTCAGGGGATCCTTCTTCATTCTGTGGCTCTGGCGGGTGGAGAGGAAGTTAAATGTGGCTTCCTGTCAAATGGTTGTGGGTTCTTGGTGGGGCTGATGAGAACTTTTTGAACAAGCCAGAGGTGGCGGTTTGCACACAGATGTTCCTGCCTGCCCTTGAACGTATGTGAAATAGCTGGTTTTTATATTGGGGCGTCTTCATCTCCGTTACTAACGTGTTAGAAGTGGTTTTGGGTGAAATCATCTTGGGTCGCAGACTCATTAGCAGCAGTAATAGCAGCAAACGTCTGAACCTCAGCTGACATGCACGTGGGCCCAGTGACTTCTGAGGTACCTTGGGTGTGGGAGACTGAAGTTATTCACTATCACAGGGTAGAAAATGGGCTCCAGCTTCCTCGAGGGGTGAACCTCATGTCTACCACTGTCTGGTACATCTCTGAGCACAAGATACCCCAGAGACAGAGGGAGGAATACATCAGGGGCCTTGCAGTGTTGACCTCTGGGGTCAACATCTATCATTGTAGACAGTCCCTAAAACATGGGCCCTTGGGGATTACTAGAATCTACCTTGTGACAGGATGCAGAGACAGCAGGGACATCCATAGGTATGCCCAGCGATTGCCTTAAAGTCAGCCAGGCCTCCTCCTGCTTATCACCCAGCTGCCTTACCACAGGACACCTCTATCAACATCAAGGTCACCCAGAGGCCCAAGGAAACTTTCTCCAGCAGAGCTCCTAAATCACATCCCCTACAACATCTTTTACATAAACTTGCCTCTTGGACACATTGGTCCCATTCAGCCAGAGCCTGCTGTCAACATTTCCCAGACCATCACAGATGGCAGAGGGGATTTCATACATCTAGACATTGGGCAGGTGAAAACTAGGTGTTCAGTCCTTTTGGTCCAGATCTTGGCTGTCAATGTGACTCATCACCGTATCGGGACAGGCAGAACCTCGGAATCAGATGGGGAAGCTATATTCTGCCAGGGCTTCTGCCCTATGTATATGGCTGCAATACACATAGGGTGTCTAGCGAAGCACTTGGAGTGTGAAGGAGAGCTTTCTGGCAGATGTAGATAAAACTGAAAAGGGCATTTGCTGCTTGTGTTCAGCCTCTCTCATTTTCCCCTTCTTCTCCACCAGGCTGTATCCAGCAGCTCACTGTATCTAGCGGCTCACTGTATCCAGCAGCTCACTGTATCCAGCAGCTCACTGTTTCCAGTGGCTCAGTGTATCCAGTGGCTCACTGTTTCCAGCATCTCACTGTATCCAGCGGCTCACTGTATCCAGCATCTCACTGTATCCAGCGGCTCACTGTATCCAGCGGTTCACCATGTGCAGAGTGCTGATGAAAAGGCTAAAACTCACACAACACCAGGGAACCCCAAAAGGAGGAGGGCAGTCCTGCCCACAGGTTGGCAGACAGGGAATGAACCAGCATAAGACCTGCTCTTCTACCACTCGCTCGCTGTCACCCACACCCAAATGCTCACCAGGAATTCCAGCCTCCCCTGACTTTCCACAGAGCATGTTCAGGCTGCTCCAAAATCTTCTTCATTTAGTATTCTGGCTCCAAACCACCAATGCATTTGGTCAAAAACAAAAGGAGACTCTGAACATAGGGGCAGAACTTGTCTGGCCACATCCCAAAGGCTGCATGTCACAAATGGAGAATGAAGAGCAGGGAACTCCACCAGAAGTGCAGAACTGCGCACCCTTCACCTTGAACCAGCTTCATCCACTGCCAGGGCCAAGCTAGACAGCTCTGCTTCAAAACTTTGAACCATTGCTCCTCCTTTTCATTGGAGTCTCCCTGGTTTTCATCAACTTCTAAAAAACTCAATCGCAAGTTGGCAAAATGTCCAAGTCAGTAAAGGGGCTTGCATTCAAGCCTGGCAGCCTGAGTTTGTTCCCCAGAGCCCCACATGGTGGCAAGATGGACCCAACTCTTCTGATCTCCATGTATGTGCCGTACAGCACACAAGTTTCCACACATCCACGCCCACACAAAGTAAACTAAATAAATGTCACTGGAGACATCAGTGTGCTGCAGAGCACCAGGCCAGACTCAGTCTCCTAAAGCTCCAAGTCGCCTGAACCACTCTTCCACTGAAATCCAGGAACAGAGTGGACAGCCTTTGGGTATGGCCATTGTGGAGGCAGGAGAGTGTGTCCAGCATTTGGAGTCCCTGACTGTCAGTGTCAACAGCTCTGCCATAGTTTGCAGAAAGGAGAAACAAGAGGCAGCCATTGGTGGACAGCTTGGCTGCACCCTGTCTGACTTCACATGTCTCCTATACTCCCATTCAGGCAGCTGCAGCAGAAAGAGGAAAGAAGGGACTCCCTCCCTGCTGCTGGGGGCCCAGCAGAATGTCCCTCCCCAGCTTTCATTGTGTCCCTCACCAGTCTCCCTGGGGCACAGCTGCCGACCCCTAGAAGCCCTCCACACTGTCTGAGTGGTCCTCCCCACTCAGAAGAAGGCTATTTCTCCTAGTCTTTCTTGAAGTTTTGCTACACTGTTCTTACAAACCAGCGTGGGCCCTCATGAGTCAGGCATTCCACAAATGTGTACACGCTTGAACTCCACCTCGATGTATTGATAACCACCATTCAAATTAAAGCCGCCCTTGTAATTCTCACCTATCTTTATGTATCAACCATCAGTATAAGTGACCCACCAGCCACCCTACAAGTGGACCTGTGCTGAGCCAGGCAGGCCACCTCCACTTACCTCCTGGGCATCTCACTACAGTTTATCTTTGCATGACACACGCATCAATGGAAGAGCAGTGCAGCCAAGTAGGAAACTCAGGGTCGGTCTAGGCTCTGGCAGCATCTCCAAGCTCTGACTACGCCTTTCTCCTCTGATACACAGAACACGGTATGCTCTGCCGCCCTCAAACACTCATGTGGCCAGCTGTCACCACTTGGCTAGATTATCACATGGATTTGGGATGCAGAAGACAGTGCTATCCTAGGAGAATGATGTTATGACAAGTTTAAGTAGGAAGAGAGGGGCAGGGTCCAGGCCAGGATACAAAATGCTAGAAATGGAGCCTGCAGAAAACTGTCGGGCTTTGTTGCTGAGACCTGTCTGGAGGCCTTGAGAGTGTTTGGACGGTAGCACCTGTGGGAACCTCCGGAAAACTAGAGGTGAAGTCACGGCTTCCGGACCTTACTCCTGGCAATACATGACTTGCAGGGCTGCATGCCCCTAACAAGGGTAGGATCTACTCTTACCTGAGATTTCCATGGGGCTTCCTGCCTGCTGCTCTCTCAGGAGCGGCTGACTCACCTCTAGCTATGGGAGACTAGTCAAAAGGTGGGTAAGAAGACAAGCCAGAGTGCCTCCATGTGATAAGGACAGAGCTTGAGCTCACGTGGACTGTGAAGGAAGACTCGTGTCATCTCTGACACTTGGCCACACTTGATAAAACTAGTGAACTGCTTAAGCATCGTAAGAAATTAATGTTCAAATAGACAGCCTCACATACACACACTCTCCCGGGTTCTGTCCCGGATGCCCTAGAGTCACCATCAGCTAAAGGTACAGACCCTGTCCCTGCTAACACCAGAAACAGGCAGTGTCAGACAGCACTGGGCTCATCCCATATTCAGCCAAAGACCCCGAGAGGTTAGGAGTCAAGCCTATACTCTTTTTCTCCCTTAACAGGGACATCCCAGGAGCCACCTTGTCACAACACTGACCACCTGCACCAGGAAAGTCCCTCCTTGCTTCTGAGTTGTGGGAGGAGTCCTCAGCATGGGACAGAGCTGCCCAGGGAAAGACCACACTCTGTAAAAGCAAGCTTCTGTATGCACTAGAAGGCTAAAGAGAGCTGGGGCCCTCAACCCAGCAGAGACCTGGCCTGTCACGATTGGCTGGGTTCTGGAGACTGTGCTGTCACGAACTCAATGGTTTTATACTGGTGGAGGTCTGCCTTTGCCGGGGCTGGGGCCTGGTAGCTAATTTTCAGTATGGTCAATTAGCCATCAGTATTTTCCCAAAAGGATGGAGACTCACTCAGGAGTCCAACAACAAAGCTTATGAACTGTTTATGCAGTGCCTGGAACCCACAATCCTCCTTTCTGGTCCAGTCCATGATGAAGGATCATTGCCCCAGCATGGCCCAGTGTAGCCAGCATGCACACACGTGGAAGGGGGAAAATTTAGGGTCATCTCTGGCTCCAACGCTTGACCTCCAGGAACTCAACAGCTCACTCGGAGCCATTGGACAATCCTAATTCTCTCTAGAGCTGTCATAAAGAGCACGTAAGACCCAGAGGGCGTAGTCCAGGACACCCTCAAGCTGGTGTTTGTCCTGGTACACATGCAGACGCACACTGACACAGAGGGAGCAGAAGTCTCACCCGACTGGCCTGCCCCAGGCGCTGCTGAGACGTGTTTGTGTTGGAGAGAAATTAAGGCTGATCACGTCTTGTGCCTAACATGGAGCGACATCGTCTGAGTCTCCACATATTGCTGTTTTCACTGAGCCACATGTAACACTTCAGAGTGCCAAATGCTTTTTACAAAATAGACCTGGCTCTGAGCGGGTGCTACAGAATAACATGGGAGGAATATGGCTTTTGTGAAAACACAAAATGCTAGCCACTCGCCACCCCCCAATACACATACATACAAAAAGGAGAATTGCAGGGACTCTGGGAGCAGATACTATTCAAAGACAAGCGTGTTCTAGACAAGAGTACCAGGCAGAGAGTGACGTATTAGTTTTGCTTTTTATGCCTCGGGTCCAGTTCCTAGGCATGAATGGGAGGCCACACTGTAAAGTGGCAGCGTCATGTGGCTGTGTGTGTTGCTCAAGTGTGATCAGGATTGGCAATGAGACCACGGCCTTAGGGATTTCCGAAGTAGAAGCCACACTCTGGTAGCTCTGCACAAAACTTGACTCCCACCCATCACCTGTACCTCCTGGTAACCCGTCACCATCCTGGAGTGCAGCAGGTCCAGTCACTTGCAAACTGTGGCTTCCGGCCTCAGAAAGCTGCCACACTGGGGACTGTAGGGTTATCAACCATCTCCTTGCTTTCTCTTCTTCCTCAGAGATAATTTCCTTTCCCTGTGCCTGTCAGAGCCATCCAGAAGGCATCATCAAATAATCAAAGTACCAGTCAAGAACTTCTGCAGCTCCTCCTCAACATGCTTCCACCAGTACCACGCAACCTGTGCTGAGCCCGGCATTGCTAGGACAAGGCCACCCATTCTCTGGAACATGGCCACCTCTGTTGGCTTCCTAGGGCACCTGCTCTATCCATTCCTCCTTTCTCTTCTTGCCTCCACATTCTCCTATTGGTCCCCATCAAATGTTTACATTCCATTCTCTTTCATCTTGGACAATAAAACAAAATACAGAGAGTGTGAAAATATCAGAGACTTCCAAGGGCTTAGGGAAAGGGATTGAAGGTAAAGCCAGACTGTGGGAGGAGGATCTCTGCACAAAGACACCATCTAATGTGCCTATGATACTGTGTTTGTCAAAGTGGGATGTAAGGGGATGAGGAGATGGCTCAGTCAGTAAAGTGCTTGCTACACAAACATGATAGCCTGAATTTCATCTCCAGGACCCAAATAGAAAAGCCAAGAGTTGTGTCAGGCATTGATGGCATACACCTTTAGTCCCAGCACTCGGGAGGCAAAGGCAGGTGGATCCACATGAGTTCGAGGCCAGCCTAGTCTACACAGCAAGTTCCAGGACATTCAGGGCTACACAGAGAAGTCCTGTCTTAAAAAATAAAAAGCAATAACAAAAACAAACAAAAAAGAAATAAAGATAAGAACAGTGGTACATACTTATAACCGGCAAGGGAGATACGGAAATTGGCAGAATTCTTGGCTCACCAGCAGGCTGGCCTAGCCAAATCAGTCAACTTCAGGTCCTAGTGAGAGACCCTGTCTCAAAAACTCAGAATGGATGATGACAAGGAATGATATGCAAGATTGACCTCTGGCATTCACATCCATGTACACACATGTAAGCACTCAGCTGCACACTGGTAAGTATGTACACACACAAAGCCGCAGTAAACACATGAAGGCATGTCAGACCTCAGTCAGTGATAACAGTCTTGATGTTTTATCGGTTGTAAGATACACTCCACGCTGACGTGTGATGCTAATGAAAACAGAGACCACAAACAGTGGGATTGGGGAAGGGAGATGGGAATACAGGACTTTCACCTAACTTTTTGATAAATCTAAAAACATTCTAAAACATTTGACAGGTCATCACTGACACCAAGTGAAGTCTCATGGATGAAGGCAAACAATGTCTTTCACACTGGCTGACATTCTTCACTTGCACTCCCAGAAGGCAGGAAAACAGAGGAGAATGTTGACCCACATTGATGCTGTGTACAAATGCACCCACATAAACACACACACACCCAATACATATCAAACACATATGCATATACATACATACATATCATACCCATACACATATCACACACACACACACACAGAAAGAGAGAGCACTAATATTTCACATGGTTGACTTTGATCTTTAAAAATTCCTGTGAGCCATGTTCTTAAAAGTAAACAGATTTTGTGGTAGACTGTCTCGATGATATCTTGAGGTAATAAGTCTAGGCTTTGTTGGAATATGTGCAGATGAATGAATAGATGGGTGGGTAAGTGACTGAATGGATAAATGGGTGGGGGGAGGGATGCAGGAAAGAAGGAAAGGAAGGAAGGAAGGAAG
>NW_026068020.1:407358-463172 GCF_014885135.2 Alexandromys fortis
GATGGGTGGGTAAGTGACTGAATGGATAAATGGGTGAGGGAGGGAAGGAAGGAAGGAGGGAAAGAAGGGATGGAGGGAGGGAGAGAGAGAAAGAAGGAAAGAGAGAGAGAGAGAAAGAAAGAAAGAAAGAAAGAAAGAAAGAAAGAAAGAAAGAAAGAAAGAAAGAGGAAGGAAGAGCAATGGATAGATAGGTAGATATAATAATATGGATGGATGGATGGATGGATGGATGGATGGATGGATGGATGGATGGATGGACTGAAAGTAAAATCAGTTCATTAAAAAACTGTAAAGTATCTTGTTTTTTCCCAGTCCTGGGGGTGGAACCCGGGCCCACACTCATTCTAAGAAATCACCCTGCCGCTTAGCTGTGTTCCCCCTTTATTTACTTTTTATTTTAAGGCAGTATCTCTCAGATTCTCAGGCTAGTCCTTAACTCACTCTATCAACTGTACAAGCATTGGATTTATAATCCTCCTGCCCCAGCTTGCATAGTAACTGGAATTATAGGCTTGCAGCATCAAACCAGGCTACAAGGAGCCTTTTTTGCAAGTTTTCTTCAGGTTCCCCTCAGGACTTTTTGAGAACAAATGGACCACTGGAATTGTAGGGCCGGCCTGTTAGAATCAGCCTGCTGGAGAGACAGAGACATTTTGGAAAAGGCAGGTGTAAGGCATATAGTTTTATCCAAATTGAAGGGCAAGGACAGAGAGAAAAGAGTGGACCTTCTGAAAGCTGGTTCCAACACATGTGCTCCGACATACGAGAGGCACAGTGGCGGGAACTGCAAATGGGAGGAATATTTCCTACCACCACCAGGAAGCTGGGACTGACAACTCCACACCAAGCCCTGCAGCACAGGGCCTCCAACCCCCCAAGAACCTTCTAAATGTACCCCAAACCAAGAACTCACAGAATTCTGGGATCAGCCCTTAGGTAGCCCCCTCCAAATAAAGAGCATTTCCTAGAAATAGGTAAGGGTGGATCACAGAAGCATAGGTCCTACGGTCCTAATGTAACATATGAGGACTGAGGGACCACCTAGGAGCCATGGCCCAAGGTGACACTGGATAGCGCTCATCTCTCCATCCTCCTCTCCCTTCAGCCCCCTTCCTTCACATTCGCCGCCTTCCTAGGACTCACAGATAAAGAATGGTGGCGAGGTCGATCTCCCCAGGCTGTGAGCAGGGCATGGTGAAGCAAGACTACTAATTCCAGGGTGGGCGACACCCCTCGGCTCAAAACAGCTTGTCTTCAGGTCTGTGCTTGCTGGGATAGTGGGGGTGGCAGGCTCGTGAGCCTTGAGCTCATCTCTGTAAGATCTCGGGGTGGAAACACATAATCTTTTAATTAAAATTTTACTGAATTTTTAACTCGAATTTCCCATCTGCTACCCTAATTATGCCTAACCCTAAACCTAACTTGGAGCCATCTGTGTTCTTATCTCATTATACAAGGGTTATTTGCGTGCTTGTCCAATTCCTTCAGGAAACAGTGGATCCCTCACCAAATCTGGGCATCTTAGATCCTCAGAACCAAACAGATGTCACATATGATGGGGGCTCAGAAAGGGTTCGGTGGGCATCTGCTTCGTCCGTGGGTGTTCAGTTAGGTGGATGAATGGATGTGACCTAGCTAGGTGCATGAACCCTCCAGCTATTGGTCAAGCTGTGCTTGCTGTTGTGATTATTCTGCTGTGCCAGCATGCTGGCTGAAAGAGTCCCCTCTCATCCATTGTGGATTTTGTGTACATTTGCCTAAAAGCCATAAACTATTTGTGTGTGTGTGTGTGTGTGTGTGTGTGTGTGTGTGTGTGTGTGTTTCAGCTTGCTGGTCTCGAGTGGAAACCAGCATCCCAGAACCTCATTCTGTGGGTTGTAGCCAAGCCTTTGAAGCCTTTGAGGACAGAGCAGGGACACAGGCTTGGCTATCACTGCTGGAGTGAGAAGTGCTGTGTCTTTATAAATCTGACCCAACACCTGCTGACAAGCCAGGGCCAGGCTTATCTACAGTGTAAGGAGATTCTAGTCCCTAGGTAGCCATATGCTGGCCGCCTTCTCTGAGACAGGTTTAAAACCCTCCCTGATTCTCAGCGGCATTTAGAGGACTCCTGAGTGCAAAAGGGCCCGGCGTTCTCTACCGAGCGCTTCATGCACACACGTGGCAAATGTTCAGAATCTCGTTTCCTCAGCGCCCTGTCGTCTATGCTGTGCCACACTGTCATCTGTGCAGCGATACTGTGCTGCTGACTGTGATTTCACTCGTGGGAGATTCTGAACTCACAGGGGGAGCCCCTGAGAAGCTGACGGAAGAGAGAAGCCGGGTCGCGCTTCTCGGAAAACGCACAAGAGCAGAGAAAGCCTCTGTGTATGACTGCACAACACTGGTGACCACAGCTTGAGGGACTTCCCACCAGGTGCACCCAGCACAGCTTACACACAAGCTGCTCTCGGCAAACACTGTCAACCAAGAACAAGATGGCGCTGCTCCTGCAGGCGTGCACAGTTGTGCACAGATGACGTACGTTCATGTGTGCATGCTTTGGACTCCTGTGCTGGCCATGGCCTTGTCCACCTTAGATTCTACTTTTAGGCAGATCATTCTGCCGCTCCGAAGCCAAACCACCATGGATCAATCCAGATTCCACTCCACTCCCTGTCACCCCCATGATTGTGTCCCCTGAGAGCCCGTGAGACTCCAAGCACACACCCTGTTAATTTAGGATTTCAGCTACCTGGCTTTAGAGTGCAAGAAGACCTCTTGAGAACCCTAACTCATAGAGAACATCCTAACTTTAAGAAGAATGCAAAGTCCCACCCCTGAGGAAAGGACCGAGGATTAGCGTCAACTAACTATTCCAAGTTGTTTCAGGCCAACATTCTGGGGCTCACTGTACCATGTGGCTGAGGAACAAGAGCTGAAAATGCTCCTTCAGATGACCATTTGAAAGTTCACTGAAGACACAGGAGCACAACGTTGGTTGGAGCTGGGGGACAAGCAAGGATTGAGCACAGACTTCCCCACCCCATGTTGCCCTGGGAAGCCAAAAAGGATTCTAGGCGCTAGAGGAGAATTTAAAGAAAAAAATAACTCATTTATTAGCAGAGAGGAAGGGCTGCTGCTATTCTCAGTGGGAGGCATATTTATTTCTTTGCATGAAGGTATTTCTAAATACAGGTAATTATAAGAATCATTACCCCGTGAACCAGCATGGGAAAGCATATGGTTGCTGGTGTCTCATAAATAACCCCTTTCTGCAAGCTCCCGAAATAACGTTTTCCTCGTCTGCCACACCTTGCTGCAGACACCAGAGCCTCCACATCCTTTCATTTTGGAAATGCTGGCAGCAAGCCCCTTTCTTCAGGAAAGAAGAGGAGCAAGCAGAAAAGCTCTGGCCTCACCATCTCGCGAGGTATGTTGTGGCCAGGTGGCTCTCTATGAACCACAGCCACAGTCCATCCACGGGTCATCCCCACAAAGGAACAGGTCCTACCTCTGTGCCAGACCCAGCGGCAGGGTATTGTCCTGGGCTAGAGTTGGGGTAGCCTGTCCCTGTCTCTGGGCTTTTCTCAGGGTAAGTGACAGGGACTCTCTGGAGACTCTCTGTGGTCAGCAATGATACACACATGTATATGCATATATGTATATCCTAGCTTTTGTTGCAGTACTGGATGCTGAACCAAAAGTCTCACACAGGCTAGGCAAAGTCTTCGCCACTGAGCTGTACCCCTAATCCTTTATTTGCTTCCTTGTTTTGTCACAGGGCCTCACTGAGTTAACCGTGTTGACCGTGAACTCATCCTGCAGCTTAAGCAGGGACTGAACTTGTGATCCTCCACGCCCCCCCCCCCCCCCCCCCCCCCCCCCCCCCCCGCAACCTTCAAGTCACTGGGATGACGAGCCTGAGGTGCCAGACCCGCCTTGTTTTATACTGTGGACAGTTTAAGCGTGCACAAACAGAACAACAGGCATAACAAATGAACCAGACTGGATCCTAGCCCCAGCAACAGTGGCCCAACCCTTGTAGCCATGGTAGGGACCTTAACAAGCCACGGGTGGGTAAGAGATGCCATTGCTCACAAACATGAGCAAAAGCAGACTTCCGCGTTTCCCTATCGTCCCCTCCCCTCCCTGTCTCTCTTCCTTTCCTCCCTGCCTCCTCCCCTCCCCTCCTCCACTGGCATTCAGACCCTCCCCATCTGCCAGGCCTGGTCCTGTTTATGCCTTTCACTTAGTGTTCCAAGGTCTTAAATTCTTAGTGTTTGTGGTTTGTTTTGGTTTTGCATGAGTTTAGTAAAGAAACACTATTTGTAACTTGGGACCACCAAGGCATTCAGCAAACATTCTTCATTTTCTTTCCATAGGTGTCTTTTTCACATTGAAAAATCCTTGGGCTGCTTTTTGCAGAAAGCAAGTCCAGCTAGTGGGGTTTTACCTCTCCTGCTCCGTGCCGAACTAACGAGCTAGCTCCTCAAAGCTCTGGGGGTGTGGGGAGGTGCTTGCCTTCTGCCAATGTCTCCATCTCTGCCATCTAGTCCATTCAAGGATGGCTATGGTGTACTTCAAGGCAGAAGCATGAGACATGCTGCCTGCGGCTCTTCTTGTACATTGCGTGGCATCCTCAGGTCATAGACATTGCTCTCTGGGACACCATCTACCAACTCTGCTCCTTTTGGACCACATCCTCCCAGGCTTAGCTTCTCCTTCCAGGGACTGTGTGGAAGATATAGGGACTTACTGGGGACTGGTTTGCTGCATCCACTCGGGCAGATCTTTGGGGCCAAACATTTCTGAGGGACACACCTTGTCATATGAGACACTGCTGGGTCAAACTCCCCTTTCTCTCCCAACTGTGGTTACCCTTCCGGTTCCTGAGTAGCCTGTATAAAGGGTCCGGCAGCTTTTGCACCACCTGCCTGGCATTCTGGCAGGCTGTTCTCTTTGGCATTTGTTCAAGCCATTCAGATGTCCTCCAGACCTAGCTGTCCTGCGTTCCTGCCTGTCACATCATTCGCTTGCTCCTAGAGAGGTGGGCTTGGGCCATTTCTGGGTCTAGTGTGGTCTGGGTTGTCTGTAGTGACGGAACACATATGAGACCCCTCTGGTGTGGGCCTTCTGCTGGGGAGCACTTTAACACACACAGGACTCTCTGAGCAGAGCAGTACATGTGGCCCTTTCTTAAAAGCTACCTTGTTGTGAAACATTTGGGTTGCTAGTTGCAGGTTTCCATTTTCTTACATTTTATGAAAGCTATTTTCTTTCCCAACAGTCTGCCCCATTGCTTCCTTGGAGCTTCCTGTTCATTCTTCCTGTGATTCAGTTTGTGTTTATCAGCAAGTTCAGCACAAGCTGAATCTCACAAAGCTGAGAGGACTGCAGAAGTTACCACCACATATCTGCCCTAGAATCCAGCATGGTTGCAGACTGAATTCCTTTTTTTTGTTTTTGTTTTTGTTTTACAGAGTTTCACTATGTAACCACTCTGGCTCTGGCTGTCCTGGAATACTATCCTTGTAGATGAGTCTGGCCTTGAACTCACAGAGCTCAGCCTCTCTGTGCCTTCCAAGTGCTGGGATTAAAGGTGTGCATCGCCACTGCCCATCCTGGAGACTGAATTCTTACCACTGGTATCCATACTGCCACCCCTGAGGTTACAGGAGAACAGCTATGATCCTCCTAGGCAAAAGAGCTTCACCACTGGAAAGGACAATGAGGAAGGAGCTAGCAGAGGCTGACTTTGCTCTTCGGTCACCTATCTATGGCTAATGTCCCAATGGCTAATGTCCCAACAGGGGTGTCACCTATTACAAGAAAGACAGCATATATGCATTAGGCAGCAGATGTCCATGTGTCTGAGGGACACATATGTGGCATGTCTTATGCCTTAGATTTCTCATGGAGGGTGTCTGCCAGTGGACAGGTGATGGCACTAAGGTTGTTGGGTAGGAAGGGTTTTGCTGCCTATGTGCCTCATTCCAGACTGCTTGTGGTCCTGGTTGTTTTCTTGCAGGTCCCATCAGTATTGAAGACACCAGGTGGTGATCTGGCATGAATACCTGGAATACTGTGGCTGATGTGGCATCAAACTGCTCCCCCAGTGATGGCAGCCAATCACATGGTGCCTGGAGGTTGCTAAGAAATTACTTATGCCTGGAGAAGAGGGTCTAAACAGCACCCCCTAAGATATTTTTTAACAAGGTGTGAATAATAGGTCTACTGACATGGAGACTGTCAGGGAAACAAGTTTCCTTCAAGTGTTAGTTACATTTGTTCACCATGGTTACAACTTGGCAAAAGTACTATTTTGTATCAATAGGATAAAGTTTTCTTTAAAAATTACTCCAAGTGTGCCTTTTACTCAGACAAATCCATTAACGATGCGTGATTGATATGACCAGTGGGAAAAAGAGTCTGGGGTCTAGTGGGGGTCAAAGCTCGATATTGTTGACCAAAGGAGCTCATCATCAGAGGACCTGCTCTGTGCTCTGTCTGAGTCAGAAGGGACCACAGAACCCACATGACAACACAGGCCCAGTCCATGCTCAGAGGTGGAAGGTACCCAGAACCCACCTGCCCCTTTAGGCCTTGGCTCCATGTTCAGAAGCAGAAGGTGCCACAGAACTGAGATGTCAAAGGACCAAGTTACCAAGGAAGATGGGAATGCTGCAGAGCTGCTAACAGCGCTGAAGCCTGTGGGCTGCAGGAAGTCCCAGCCCTGGCACAGGCTCCACTCAAGAGCCTGGACTTTGGATAAGAGTCTTTGCTTTGATGGAAACCCCAGCTGTCTGATGTAGAATTCAGGAGGGCCCTGAGAAGCCCTAAGCCAGTGCTCTAGCTGCAGAAGCTGTTTAACAGAGTAACTTTTTAGGGCGTATCCATGGACTATAATCTCACCCCAAGCCCCCACAAAGAGGAGTGTTGACTGGATCAATCTGTGCAGATGATCAAAGCTACTGTGGGTTCATGAGTGTGGCAGCCACGTCAGCACAACACACCTGCTGGGCAAGATGTACCCAGTGTAATAGTGGCACGATTGTTATGAGGTCACCAACCACTTCCTGATTGGGTTTCAGGCCTACTGTAAAGGAGGGAATTCATGCCTGATACTGTAAACTTAGTCAAGGTTGTACTGGGGAAGTCATAGGCCACAAAGGATGGGGAGCATACTATTGTTGTTTTTGATAAATGGGCAGGCTGTGTACACTGAACTGCATTCTAAATGTTGATGCCTGTAGATTAGTGTTGCTCTCAGCCTTAGTCACAAAAGCATCTATTTATAGTAGAAAGACAATTTCAGAGGACACAATCCACCCACAGTGATGTCAAACCCAGCTCATGAGAGCTATGGTCTTAAGAGGAATTCAAATGACACCTTGTATGCTTGCTTTGAGTCAACCAGCAGAGTGGAGAATGGACAAGCCTGGTAGTATCTCCAGCGTGTGGGAGGGTAGGCTGAGGACTGAGAGGGACCAGTACATGGTCAAGTAGTGTAAAGTCCTTCTGTAGGTGTTGCCTTTATTGCTCAGTGAATAAAGGACTGCTTTGAGCCTATGGCAAGGGAAGAACATAACTAGGCAGGAAAAGCTAGGCTGTATGCTGGGAGAAAGAGGGCAGTCAGAGAGAAGCCATGGAGCTCCACCAGAGACAGACACTGGAACTTTAGCCTTTAGCCAGTAAGCCACAGCTGTGTGGTGATACGTGGATTAATAGAAATGGGTTAAATTAATAAGTAAGAGTTAGTCAATAAGAGCTAATGGGCCAAGAAGTGACTTGAATAATATAGTTTCTGAGTGTTTATTCCAGGGCTGAGCACCAGGAACCAAGAAGCGGCTTCTTCCTACAGTCAAGTAGTAACAGAAGAGGAGTGAGGCAAAGATGGCAGTGGATTCTTCCTGTGCAGGGTGGTAGGGACCTAGGGTAGGAAGAGGCCCTGGAGTTCTGAATGTGAGAAAGACAGGAGGTGGGAGAGGACCCCAGCCAGTTCTTGGAACTCAAGAACATGTCCCACACAAGACATTGTTTCTACACTTAAAGGCAAGGGCATCATGAAATTGTAACTTTCAAAGGGTGGCCATGAGAGTGTGGTCAGTATTCTTGACCCAGATCCTATCACTTAGAGCTGAGGTCTGAGACCTCCAGAGGTGTTCCAAATGACAGGGAGCTGATGAAAGGTAGTGGGTGATTCAGTGGCCATGCTCGTCTCTTCTGCATACATGTTTAAGTTTTTGAAAAGTCCATACTAGGTGTTTACTTTTGCACTGAAAGAAAGTAGTATTGGATGGGCCCCTTGGCCTGTGTCCAAGGCAGTCACTCTGGCTCTGGCCGGATAGCTATTTCCATGCGACAGTAGTGCTTTTAGGTTTTATGAAATCGTCAAAGCCCACTTCAGCCCAGATTGTGCCTGCCTGCTTCATTCTGGGTGCAGGGCAAGCATGACAAGAAGCAGCCACCCCTGAGACCACAGACAGAAGAGGAGCAGGCATGCATGGTGGGCAGATGGAGATCAGCAAAGAGGCAGCAGGGCTCGGGAAAGCCCTGCAGCTGAGACTCCCTGAGGGGAGAGCAGAGAGAGAAAAGGGGACAGGCCCAGGAAAGAAGAGTCATGAAGAGGAAGGAACGAGAGAGCTGGGTGCTGAACAGAAGGAAAACCTGGGCATGGAAATGAGCAATTTTCACTTTAACATCCAGGAGACAGAGCCAACGAAAACCACAAAACCTGAAGACACATGTGGTGCCCAAGAGCCTCAAAGGGGGCAGATGATGTGAACCTTTATTCCAAAGCTCCCTTGACTGCTAGTCTTGCTCTTCCACAGAGACTCTGGGCCACCATGGGGGGACCTGTAGGCTGTCTTTACATAAGAGAGTTGGACAAAAATAGTACCCAGGGATGTGGACTTCCAAGGATGTTCATCCCCAGCCTTACTCTGGCCTCTCAGCCCCTGTACCAGATGTGGAGACCATGTAACTGGCTTCCGGCATGACTCCCTCAGGAGACGGAGGGAAGGCTTATCATAGGACCCACATGGCCTGTGGATGAGTGAGACCCAAACACCAGCTTTAGTCCCCTCACACACATCCTCTCAGTATGACCCGTATGCAGTACCCATACAGCCTGGAGATCCTTCTTTTCACCATCAGTTCCCAGGTAGCTGTTTCCCTGAGTACAGCCCTGCTCATGGCCAACCTCCATATGTAAGTCAGAGCCATGTAGCACCCTCCCCCCTTTTTAAGCAGAATCCATGCAACATAAAGCTTGCCATTTAAGGTGTACAATTTAGTGGCATTTAGTGATCATAGCATTCTGAAACATAGGAAGCCGCACCCACGGCCTCCATCCTCTACCCAGCCTAAGCAGCCACTCACCCACTTTCTGTCTCTGTTTTGGCTTCTCATACAAGAAAACACTCTCATGCATGGCCCTAGAGCCTGGCTCCCTCACTCACCAGAGTCTGAGGTTCACCCACAGGAGGTAGGTATTGGCGCTTCGTCCCCTTTACGGCTGACTCACACCCTGTTGTGTGCATGGACAACGTTTGCTCTCTGCCGCTGGTGGACATTCTGACCTATTGAGAACCATGCTGCTGGGAACACTCAAGGGCAAGAGTCTGAGTTCTGGGTAGGAGAGATGGCTTAGTTGTTAAGAGCACTGACTGCCCTTCCAGAGAACCTGAGTTCAATTCCCAGCACCCATATGGCAGCTCACAACTGTCTGTTACTCCCGTTTCAGGGCACCCCAAACCCATGACAAAAAAACTAATGCATATAAAATTAAATAAATTAATAATAATAACAAAAGAGTCTGCGTTCTGTTGTTCTATGTCTGTAGCTGTGAGTAGAGTCCTGGTCAATTGCAATTGACCCCAGCAATCTCAGGAGAAGCTGTCCTGATGCTCTGTGCAGCAGCCCTGGACAGGCAGTGATACACATCCAGCTATACCACAAAGCACACAGCCTCTGCTTTGGACCACTGTCCACCCCTAGCCTGACCCTAGCCATGGAGGAAGGCTCAGGAAAAGTCACTGAGGTGTGGCAGGTGGCAGGGTTGGAGGTTGGAGCAGTCGGTAAGGCTGAATGCAGAGATAGCAGTTCCTACTTCACAAGACCCCAAATCCAACCCAACAACTCTGGCAGCTCTTAGGTAAAGAGTCAATCTCAATACCTTCCAATTTATAAACACAGGGGATACTAACAAATGGCTTATTATTCTCCAGGGTTCGTGTCAATTCATTTTTAGCTTGTGGTACTTTGGGCTGACTGTTTAGTGACCTAGTTCAATAGACCTCTTTAAACTGTATGATCAATGGCCCTGTGAAACAGGCTTCTGCACACACAGGACCCAGTCCCAGGCACGTGCTTGGCAAAGCACCAAGAGCAGCGACTGTGGCATGCTGCCCTGGTTCAGACATGTCACCATCCTGCTCTAGAACCTTCCCTGGGTCTCCGTGACCTTCCAAACTGAAGGCAGGTTCTAAGATGTGAAAGTTCCATGTACCAACTCTCCCCGCTGTCTTTCAACCACTGCCCCCTCAGGTATGCCCAGCACCCCTGGTTCCTTCCACTACCTCCTAGGATCTACTCAATTGGCTGCCATACCTCATTGCAGCCTATCTACGTCAAATCTGCAGACTCTGATATCAGTGACACCTAATGGAGGGGTCACTCTACAACAAGAGGATGCTCCCCCATTGCTGCCTATGAGAGTTCACTGTGTGTCTAGTCTTGTCCCATATCGCCTATCTCACTTAGGCTGATCCCATTGATCTGAGTAGACAGGCAGGCTGATGCTGTCAGCTAGCACCTCAGTTCACCTTGGGAAGGCTGAAGCCCCTGCAGGTTGCTGTCACATGAGGGCATAAGAGCGGTCCCAACATCCTTAGCCTTCTCCTGCTGCCTGGCTTCCTGGAACCATGCTCATGTTAGAAGCTGTTGCTATCCATTCTGGAACTACAGAGTTGGATCCTGCCCCTCAGCTTGGCAGGAAGTACAACAGGAAGTGCCAAGTGCACACTTCCCAGACACAAATGAACACGTTGTCCCAGGTGCATGGTAGGCGTGCAAGCCCAGACATATAAACAGACACATGATACAGGTAGCTTTAAACACACAAAATAACACACAGCTCTGGGTGTGTAGAGGAACATGCAGCCCTGGACACATGGGCAGATCCATGACCTCAGGCACATGGAGAACATGCAGCCCCAACATGTGAGTAGACACATAACCACAGGCATGTAGAGGGACATATGTCTTCTAACAAATGAGAAGACACATAGCCCTGGGCACAAACACATAAGAAGATCTCTGGTCCAGAATGCATAAAAAAAGTATGGGGTCATGGACATGCTAATGGGCACATGGTCTCAGGTGTGCATACTCAGCCTTTGACTCTTGTCACGGAGATTAGTTCCTCTGCAGTCAAAGACATGATACCTAAGAGGCCAGGTAAAAACTTGAATCTGAAGATCATAGGACTCCATATTACTCCCATGGGCCTCCTCAAGAGAAATGGCAGGTGTCAGAATCACAGCAGATTCTGCCTGTACCCACAGAAGACCACCAATGACCACGCATTGCAAGTGCCCTGAGGACCAAAAGTGGCCATTGGTGATCCAGGGGCATCAGGTCACATCCAGGAGCCAGGAAGGAAGAACAAAGGGGCTGGAGGGCCTCCTGGAGACAGGCAGAGCAGGCAGCAGGAGTCGCTGCTGAGTAGATGGGCAGAAAGCAAGCACCCTGTTCTCTCCCCCACTCCTAATCTCTCCCTGGCCCCTGTCAATCACTCACAAGCCCTGTCAGCGCACTGACATCAATGTTAAATATTTCAGAGTGTCTACTATGGATCAGGAGCCAGGAGCCATGAGGTCCTGTGATCAGAGAAACTGTACAACTTCAGGAGCTTGCAGCAAACAGTGCATGCAGCATTTGGTGACCAAATGATCTCTCTTGTGCCTGAGCACCGCCAGAAAGAGGCACTGTTGTAAGAGGGATCCAACCTGGACCAGGGTGTCTGGCTCAGGACTCCCCAAGAAATATGCCTGCCCTGAAATATGAAAAAGAAAGAAAACTTAAAGAGAAGAAACTGAAAAATGAAGAGGGCCATGTGACCACAGGGGGAAAAAAATGGCATGTTCCGTTGGAATGAAAGGAAGCCAGAGTGGCCAGTATGTCCAGGAGAGGGAAGGCTGTGGTGAAGAGCGGGTTGGAAAGTTGGGAAGGACATTATCTGGTCAGGTCACAAAGGCTTGGGAGCCTTTGGAATGTGCCATGTGACAAGAAGGAAGAGGGCTAAAGCCCAGAGAGGAAATCTGGGTGGAATGGAAGATGGAGCCACAAGCAAGACACAGATGTCCCATGGGGGAAGAATGTAGAAGCATCCCATTATAAAGAGTGACTCGGACTGTGCCTGGTTGGGCCCCAGTGTCTCTAGTATAACCAGACACAAATGTGTAAAGAGAGAGAAGGAACAGACTCGGGGGCAAAAAAGAGGGAGCTGCCACTTGGCTCTGCCACTCCATGCCCTGCCATAGGGATGCTGATTGGTCCTTTATGCAATGATGTCTTCCTGCAGCCAAAATAATGCCCCTGCCCTCCTCCGAATCGTTTCCTATGTCTTCATTATAGTCGGGACCTGTTTCTGTTGCTTTCCCAGCTAGTTTCTCTATCGTGGAGCAGGGTTCTCCACCCTTACCTGCAATGCCTAGTGTACCCAGGGTGGGGCTCAGTGCCCATCAGGCAGTTCCTAGCCTTAATGGTGGTCCATCCTTCTAGCCACCATCAAGGGGCAGCCTGGCACCTGCAGAGTGGTGGCAAGAGGACTCGGGAATACAGTATGGGTACCAGAGGCTAGCCTAGATGCCTCTCAACACCTCCTGATGGTCGATCATATTGTTGTTGAACCCTGCTCTGTCTGGTACCATCTACACCTTTCATCTGCTCTCAGCTCTCCCTCTAACTTGAACACTCTGAAGCCTGGCCTCCTCTTCTGTCCCCTGAACTCAGTGTTTTCACTGGGTCAATTTTAGATGCACAGCCACGATCCCTGCTCAATGGAGCTTCCCCTAGAGAATGTTACCCCTCCCTGGATGAGAAAGATCCTGGGATCTCATGGAACTGGAAACAGACCTGAAGTCCTAGGTTACCAGGATACCACATGGCATGTCCTCCATCCCCCACTTCCTTCCTCTTCATTCCTGGAGACCCTAATACCTAACCACACCCAGGAAGCTTGAGAGAGCCCCCAGCCTGGTTCTGGGATCTTGATGTTTCTGACTGGTTTGTGGTACATACCACACTGCTTTCCACCTCTGTTCCCACCCCACCTCCTTCATCACTTCCTCAAGACAGACTGGCTTCTCCACAGCCAGAAGCAACCCAGCCTGCAGCACAGGGCACAGCCAACCATGTGTCATCAGACTCAAGCTGTGAGCCTTGGGTCTTTAAGTCTCCCCTGGACCTAAAGATGTTGTGGAACTTTGTGGCTTTGGGGCTAAGGAGTTGGCTGCCCTCCAGAAGGCAAGTGAATAGCCCATAGCAACTTCCTATAGCCTCTGATACAACTCAACCTGTGCTAGATCTCACACACATTGTACACATACTCCTCACATACACACAACACACATCTACACACATATGCATAAACCTACCCAAGAGATACACACCACACATAACATACACACACACATATATATATATACACATACACACACATACACATACAAGACACATGCCACACACCACACACACACACACACACACACACACACACACACACTCCTTCATGCTGTCTGTCCTTACAACATACTTACATATGCCTTGGATAATCATAGGCTACATTGTGGGTGTCTAGGTATCTTTGGAAGGTCCGACACTGGCTGCCACAGAGCCTCTATGAGATTGGGACACGGCATAATCAGGACTAATGACACAGCACTTACTGTGTGATCGCCTAGCTGCTATGCTGTAATCAGCATGCAATTAAGTGGTCACTAGCCACCACGTAAACATGGCTTACTCTAGACGCATCTGTAGTTTAAATAGCCCCACCAAGTCACTTTAATTTCAGTGTCAAATGGAAAACAGTCAGTTGGCAATGTGGAGAGAGCACGAGGGTAGAAATATGAGGCCCCTGGAGGAGGAGGAGGAGGAGGGCACCATCTCCAGTCTTAGTGGCAGGGGTATAGCCGGGCAGTAATGGGACAGGGTCTCCCTGCAAAGAGAGCTAGGCACCGCACACAGAAACACTTCACAGACAGCTGAACACCCGCCAAGTCCTTGGGGACTTCATTATGACAATCTCGTGGTCCCTTTATGACCAAAGTCTTAAGCAGAAACCATTTCAGACCACTCAACAAGGATCACAAGGAAGTCATGCCTTTCCCAGAGTAAAGTTGATTCTATGACTCAGAACTTCTAATGCATTCCAAGGAGTCCTGGTCTTCAGAATTCTCGGGGAACATTCTTTTCTTGTGACCAAAATCCTGCTAGGAAGGTGGCTAATAATGTGGTCTCTGTCTAGGATGCCTGCAGCAGCCTCCTGAGCACAACTCTTAAAACCCACACGTCATATATAGACATGCACATGTTGTATGGAGGGGGCCGCTTGTTGCTTCCTGGCTGCTTAGCCCTAAAATAATCACATAGAAACTGTATTATTTAAATCACTGCTTGGCCCATTAGCTCTAGCTTCTTATTGGCTAACTCTTACATCTTAATTTAACCCATATCTAATAACCTGTGTATCGCCGAGTGGCTGTGGCTTACCGGCAAGATTCCAACCAGCATTTGTCTCTGGCTGGGCTACATGGCTTCTCTCTGACTCCACCTCCTTTCTCCCAGCATTCTGTTTAGTTTTCCCCACCTAGCTCTGTTCCCCTATAGCAAAGCAGTTCCTTTATTAACCAATGATATTCACAGCATACAGAGGGAATCCCATATCATGCACGTTTGCACACCCTATGCAACACACATCACACTCACATACAACACATGTACAAACTACATGCACACATATGTATACATATACCATACCACACACACCATGTGCACAAATACACAAGCATATACACACACAGGCACACATACTCTACATACACATTGACACCACCTGTACTGGAGATGCCACACACTCACATTACAGACACGTGTGCCTGCTACACAGACACAGACACACACTAGTCTCCCCTTGGCAATCTGAGTGTGCATCTCAGCAGATAAATCAGATCGTCCCCATCCCCTATGGCTCCTATGGCCCCTATTGTACCTGCAGGAAATTTCCTAGCTTTCACAGTTCTCTGCTTCTCTCAGAAACACCACATCCCATGCTCTGGCTCCCCTTCTTGACCTGATCTTGACCTTCAGGTCTCCATCCTTTAATACAGCAAGAGTCCCAGAAGACTGGTTTCTGGCTGTGACCTCATCCTTCCTTTTGGGGGAATGTGTTCCCACAGATGTATCCAGTTCCTTCCCCAACACACAAGTTCTCAGGGACACGTCCTTATGCCCTGGCTACCAGCACCAAGTTATACTACACCTGGGCTTGCCTGGGTCAACCAGTCCCTTACCTGTGACACAGCTGAAGAAGATCAAGGCTTCAGCGTTCTTCTGTAGCCTAGGGAGGGGCCCTGCTTGGGAAGGGGACATTTCTGGAGTTGGGGGCATGCTTAGGGAGGAAGCATGCCTGGGTAAGTGGCTTACCTGGAAAGAATGTGTGTCTGAAGAGGAGGCCTGCCTAGGTAAGGAGTCTATCTGAGGAGAGGGACTTCCTGCGGAAGGAACATACCTGAGTGATGCCCAGTGATCTCTGCTCCTACCCACCAGCATTGGGACTCGAATTGAGAGGGCAGCTTTGTGAACTGGTAGCAGCTGGGAGGTCTCGAGAGCGAGAGGAACACTTGAGCAGTGGAGGGATGGTAGAATCAGGAAGTGCATGGGCCACACTAGCCAGCCAGTGTGTGGGAATGAAAGCCTTGCCCTGCTATACACTTTCCAGCACTTACCTAGCATGTGCCTCCACCTTAATTAGTTCGGGCTCCTAGGAAAGCTGGGCCTGCGTGAGGCCAATGAGCCACCAGGTGGGCAGAAAAGACATCAGCGTAATGCAACCAAGTGGAAATTGTCCCTATCAATTAATTACAAGGGCACCGGGCCCTCCAACTTGTCACCCTGCGTGCATTTAGCAGAAGTTTGCAGACAGGCACAAGAAATTAGAGCCTCGCTCCTAATTAGCAAGGAGAACCCGAAGTTACTGCCTTCCTGCTCCATGTTCAGGAGCCCCAGGGCCTTACAAAAGCTCTGGCTGGTCTGGAATGGTAGTGAGTAGCCACAGGGTCTGCAGAGGGGCCAGCCATGAGCCTTGGGCATGCTCTGCCTGTGTCCTGCTGGGGGAACTGTGATCCCCAGGCCTCCTGCTCATCGTGTCCTGGAAGTCTGCAAGATGCCACAAGGAGAGCTGAGGATAGGGACTACTTAGGTTACCTTGTAGGCCAGTGTTCAGGAAAACCTGGTTCGCCCTCAGTCCTGTTGTATACAGGACAATATAGAGAGAGTGACTGGCTACAAAGAAAGGCCTCTGGGGTCTGGAGGAGGAAGATGACCCTTTGTAGGCAGAGGAGAGATGCCCCGCTCTTGGGCTGATAGCCAGCAGCTCTGCACCCACACCATACTTAATACCAAGCCCTCACCATCTCTCTCCTGTGCCTGACCCCGAAGGTGAGGACAGCAATCTCTATGATTAACACAAGAGAGGTCAGAGGGCCCAAGGTGCATCTTAGGACAGGAGTGAAATATGTATGGGAGACGGTGGAATACCGCATGGTCGGGGACACCAGCTCTGCCCCTGGTCCATGTCTGAATTTCAGGTGCCCTACCCAGCCAACCCCAGCACAACCATCCTCTCATCTTTGCCCTTCCCCCACGTAGTGTCCACCAGAGCATTCTCCTGTCAGTAGGAGGTTCCACTCTACGGACCCTACTCAAACCTGAGCTAGGACCCCTGAGCAAGTCCACCCCACCTCCATCTTTCCTCTGAGGTTACCAGACAGCCCTGAGTTGAAGTTTTCACCCCACAAACACGTTTCCTATCTGTCTTTTTTTGTGCTGAGAGATGTCCCCCTCCGAAGCTCGAGGTCAGGGTGGCTTCTTTGCCATCCCTCCCCTACCCTCAGCTTCCCAACCTCCAGACCAGATCTTTTCCCGCCTACCCAGGATGTGGGCCCAACTCAAACAGCCCTACCACTCCCCCTCACCTCCCTCCTGGACCTCACTCACCCTCCACATGCCACAGGCAGAACTGCAGTGTGTGACTCTGATCGCCTCTACGAAGCCTGTAGACGACTTTTTCACCAAAGCCTGAGTCGAACTTGCCTGCCACTCTCATCCAGGAACATGAGCAAGGTCATCATCATGTTTGGGTTTGATCTGTCATCATGAGCCCTCCCATGAAGGAGACCTCCATGATATCTTTCCTTGAATGAGGTCCTTTCTGCCTCTCCTGAAGTACACAAGAAGCAGGGCCCCCGAAGATGAGCCATTTCCATGCCCCCCCCCCTCAGTCAGTGCATGATCTTCAGCTCACATGTGGCTCTGACTGCTCAGACTGACTAAGGGAGTCAAGCTCGCGCCTGTGCCAAGCAGGGTCCTGGGGGTCCACGGGTCAGAGCTCCTTGGACATGAAGCAGGTTCTGCTGGAGCCCTGTCCCCAAAGCTGCTGCCCCTGGGAGTCTGAGACCCCCACCCTGCCCCGCCCTGGCAGTTTCATTTTTCACAGGCAGCAAGCACTTCCCAGGTTCGTTCACACTGAGGCTTACAAAGGGAACCCTCGCAGTACCAGAGTGGTACCCACAGTCTGGACCAGGTCCATCACTCCAGATGCAAATCCCTGGAGGCTGGACTCTCTTCTATGCCAAATAGCTGCTCAGGTGTGCACCCACACAGAGGGCTTGGGCTTTTGCTATCTGTCCCTTGGATCTCCTGTTCCCCACTGATATGGCCTCATGCTGAAAATGGCTGCCCCAAGTCCCATGTCAGCAGCCAAGAGCAGCAGCTATGAGTACCAGCCCGACGCTAAAGAGCCCTTTAGAAAGATGACCTATTTTTAGTCGAATCTTCTGCCAGTTGCTAAATATCTGTTTAAATACATGAATTAACACATCTGTCAACAGTACTTAGAGTGGGGATAAAACACACCCTCACGGCGGAAGGTAATTTAAAACAAAACACACAGTATAATGAGCAGCTTGGAGCCTGAGGCCCGGGAGCCACCCTCCATGCCGCGCTCTTGTTCTCTGCGCCTGGGGGGCCGTGCCCATGGCAACCTGGCACAGTTGTTCAAGGGGCACTGTAGGCAGCAGTTGGTGGGGTGCATGGACCCCCACAACCACCCCCTAGACAGGACAAAGGGAGTCTGAGAAAGAACAGAGAAAGGGGCTGCGGGGGACAAGCCCCTGGAGTGACTGAATGGGGAGCAACAAGAACCACAACCCCCACAGTGGCAGCGTCTCTGTGTCACCAAGCCCCGTGGGTTGTAGCTGAATGAAGACAGCTCATGTGTTAAGTTGGCTGTCAGGAGTGTTAATTACGCCCCACAGCGAGCCTCCGACTCAGACATGGAAGGGAACACTGGGGACGTCCTCGAGACTGCTTCTCTGAGGATCCAGAGAAAGGAAGCCTGCAGAAGGACACACACACACAGCCTTGGCTGTCCTCCTTGCCTGTGACTGCTCAGTGTCCTGAGCTGCCAGCAATTGCGCCCTGACCAGCCATGGCCATGACCGTCCACAGTCAGAGCAGCCTGCATCTTGGTTGATAATAGTCTAGACCTTTCCAGCACATTCCATCCTGCTCCCCATGTGAGGGCCACTGAGTATGGATGCAGTGTTTCAGGCATCAGAAGACCGGGACTCTTGGTATAGCCTGTCCACTTCTTTGTTGCATGACATGAAGAAAGGCCTTCACCTCACCATGCCTCGGTTTCTTCTCAGGTCCAGTGGGGTGGTACAGTGGCCTCACCCACTGTTGAGTAGGCACGGAAAAAAAAAAGCAAAGGTGAACCCGGGCCAGGCTTGGGCAGTGATCTTCCATGGGAAGGGTAATGGAGCCCATCCTGTCCATCACTCTTCAGCATCAGTTTCCCCAGTGGACAGTGTGGCTGGGAGGTTGGAATGGGAGGAGGCAGGGAAGATGGTGACCTTGAAAGATAGAGAGGTATGAGAAAAAAAAAAAAAACCATAGGTGCTCTGGTGAGAAAAAGAAAAACCCATGTGTTGAGATGAGGGTACCCTTACTGTACACACTGGGCACGGGGATGGGTTCTGAAGTTATGCTGGAACTGGACAGACAGGCCCTAGTGTTGAGGTCACTAGCAGAGTGACCTCGACACACTCCGTCCAGATGCTTCAGTTGGCTGGCATATCTACAGGTCCCTGGAGACCAGGCATTTCCTCTGAAGCCTTTCTCAGGCCTTGGAACCCAAAATGGTTCCATCCTTCCCAGGGACTTTCCAAGCTTTGACCCTAGATCTCCCAAGCCTCCTCTGAACAAAAGATAATGGACAGGCTGTGACTCATCTTGCTGTTGAATTTCCCTCCGTTTCTTCCGGATCTACTCTGGAGGAGCCAGCCCAGAGGGGGATTACAAGCCAGCGGGAAGGGCTTGCTGCAGCGGACCAGTCCAGAAGGAATGGGTTGGTTCTGGGATTCAGCCATAAGACCCATTGGAGACTCTGAGCAGGAAGGATAACATCAGTGGGTACCTCTACATCAATTCCTTTATCCCCAATAAGGACACTGAGGAAGTGAGGAAGCTTCTCAGGTCTCCTGTGAATGACAGCATGTGAGAGAGCTCCAGAAACGAGGGGTAGGAGGCAGTTCTCTTGAGACACTCCAGTTGGCAGGTGAGCTCTCAATCTGCCTTCAAGGAGTGGCTGAGTGATGAGCCCCACCAAACTGACCCCTTCGAAGACTCCTCAGTATGGGCCATCTGAGGGATGCCTGCCGGGGGAGGTAGACGCCAAAGTGGAATTTGGACCATCCTTCGGCAGTAAGCCTGACTGTTAAGAAGCAGTCTTGGGGAGGGTAACTGGGTAGCTATTGTTTGGAGGCCACTTTGCCTGTAGTGGGAGGAGGGCCGTGCTATGAATACTCATTGACTGCGCCATGACATGTGTTCAAGTGATGAGCACCCATGAGAGGAAATGCGGCGTGCTGGCTGGTTTCATGACACAACGTGACATAAGCTGGAGTAATTTAGGAGAATCTCAATGGGGAAAATGGCCCGACCTGATTAGCCTGTGGGTTCATTGTCTTGATTGATGATCCATGTGGGAGGGCACCTCTCACTGGAAGAAGTGCCACCACTGGGCCGGTGGTCATGGGTGCCAGAAGACATCAGACTGAGGAAGCCGCGAAGAGCAATCCAGTCTCTACTTTCATTACTGCTTTCGAGTTTCTGCCTTGAGTTTCTGCCCGGCTTCTCTGGTTAATAGGCTATGAAATGAACCTCTTCCTCCAGAACTTGCTTTTGGTCATGATGTCCTATCACAACAGTAGAAACTCTACCTAAGAGAGAATCTGGTACCAGGAGTGGGGTGTTGCTGCGGCAGACCTGACCACATGTTTCTGGGGGACCATAGAAGGACTTTGGAAGTCTGGGTTAGAAAAAGCCATCAAGAGCTCAGCACTTAAGGAATTGTGGGAGCCTAGAAGATAATGTTCTTAGAGAAGAGTGCAGATGATGGAGGCCTAGAGAGTTCCTGGAGAACTAGTCCCTCGGCCATAATGAACGCCTGGAAATACTGATTCTGCTGTCAGCAAATGAATCAGCAGTGGTAACAACAATGGGTAAATAAACTCTGTGGCAACAGGGAAGGCCACACACAAGGTGAGATGATCGTCCTTCTGAAATTCCCACTTTAAATCTGGGCTGCTACCTGAAGGTGCTGCTGCAATTGGGGTGGGCCTTCCCACATCACGTCAACCCAGTCAGGACAATGTTTAAGTGAGGCTCCCTACTCGAGTGATTCTAAGTGATGGTGAGTTGACTTTAAAGCCAACCATAGTGTATGAGTTTCCTGTTAGCCTGGAAGTATAGATGCCCACACTTTGTGATTGACCACCTTTGTGGAAGTCAAAAAAGAAAAAAGAGAAAAGAAAAAAAAAGCTAGTGAATTCTGAGAGTATAATCCATTCAGTGTTCCCCAGAGCCTTCCTAAGCTTTAAGGGTGATAATCCTTTGGCTATTATCTACAGCTACCAGGATGGGATGACACACAAGGCCAGCAAGGACAATAACAAGACATAGCCTCTTTTAAATGATCTAGTTTTAAGTCTGAAGATGAGGCATAATTCTCCAAATTACAAAGATGTGTAATTTTTGTGTTGATATTGACGGCATGGGATTGGAATAACCTCGATTGTAGGTCTCTCTGAGAGGCCAAAGACAATAAAATTCCCAGAGAAGACCACATGTAAATTTGTCTTATGAAATATATGGCATAATAGGACTGTTTTTAAGCAACAACCTTATGACCCTATGTGGCAACAAGACTGAAAATTCCCACCACAGACCAAATGAGTCACAGGATGGCACTGGAGAGGTGCCATGGTTCTGACACCCAGTACAGACACACTTCCATCGCTTTCAGGCCACGGTGGGTAAGGATTCCGGATGTCTGAGTGGTGCGGTTCCATCTGAAAGCCCCACAGGGCCTTCTCAATCGCTCTTGCATCCTTGGTACCTTCTGCTAAATATCTTCACCAGGACACTTCATTCTTCTGGTGGTGGCCCTGTCCTTGTGGGGATTATTGGGTTCGTTTGCTGAGGCCACTACATAAAAATGGAACAAATTTCAGTCTGAAATGCAGGACTTTATTTCTGTGCCTTGGAAGTCGAGATAGTTGGATAGGGACTCCTCTAAATGCTTGCAGCTTGACTTAGAGGCAGCTGTGTTACCATGGTCTTCCTTCTGCACAGGTCTGAGGATTGGATTTAGTTTCCCCTTTGTATTGGTTTACCTTCAGCCTAATGAGCTCAGTTTATATGTTCATTACTTCTTTAAAGGCCCCATCTCCAAATACAGTAACACTCTCAAGTCCTGGGGATGGAACTTCAAGGTTCAACTTTGGAGGAGACCCAGTATGATTTGTCAAGGAGAGTCGTATTTAGGACTAGTATACATGGAGGTGAGTAACACGGCACGTCTTCTCGTTCCAGATGGTTCTCCGTTTTCATGGTGACTGAGCACTAACTGACCAGCTACTTCTAGTGATCAATGTATGAAATGCCTTAGCAGCTCGTCTTCCTCTGCTTCCATTGATGCCCCTGTTATTGCTGGCTTCTGAGTGGCTCAGCATAAGTGGGATTGGTTGAGCCAACCCAGGGAAACCCATGCTTTTCCTGTATCTATACCTATTTTGATACTTTGGCGGTACTCCCATAAAAATATAGTCAAGCGCATAACAATACAACTTGTCGTAATTGAAGTAGGCACAAACAACAAATAGCAAATGGATTCTTTAGCCTCCAACTGTCGTCTCATTTATAGATTTAAAAACAATTCCATTACCTTGTTTAGAAAAATAATACACAAGCTTCAAAATATCTGTAGGGCACAATAACTTGTAATTTAGCAAGTTTCAAAGGTGCAGACTGAGCTTATGGATTTTAAAATATAATAATCAGAACAGTAAAACTTCCATGTATATGTACAATTACTGTATGTCAATAGAAGTAAAAATACATATGTTTAAAATTCATAAAATCCTAATTAATAAAGGAGCGAGGGGCTGGCTCAGCAGTAAAGAGCACATTCTGCTCTTCCAAGGGAGCCAGGCTCAGGTCTCAGAACCTTCCAGAAGACAAAAAAAAAAAGAAAGAAAGAAAGAAAGAAAGAAAGAAAGAAAGAAAGAAAGAAAGAAATTCCCATTGCCCTTCTCAGAAAGTAAAAACATTAAACTACAGGGGCATTATTAGATACAGTTAAGGAAAAAAATTGGTGAAAAAAATTTCAAGAAGACTTGAAAGAAATTGTCTAGACAGAAATTTCCTAGAAAGAAATTCCTAGGAAAACAGGAAAATAAAAATATAATAAAGGGGTTGGTATATGAACAATGGAGGAAAAGTCCTGTGTATTTGTTGGTAAAATGATGACATGTTTTTATTCTATATCAAAAGTGAGACAAGGATCACTTCACACTTACATTTAATTTGGATTAGAAGTTCTTACCATCACAGTGAGGCCAGAGAAGGAGAAATGGCGTAAGAATCAGAAAGAACAGAACAAATGTTTCAATAGCCACAATTAATATTTAATGAATTTAGTGCAGAAGGTACTAAGCCAATGTGCAGAAATCAATTATACATATATGCATACATGCAAAAACTAATATTTAAAAATAATATACTTAAAAATCTGATTTACAAAAACATCCCAATAATAAACCTAGCAAAAGGTACAATCTCTTGTATAGCAACATGTATAAAGGAGTCCCAAATCAGTAAGAGGGTCCCATATTCATGAATCAGAAGGGTCAATATTGTGAGATTATCAATTCTTCCTAAAATAATTACAAATTCAAATGCAATACCAATCAAAATCGCAAGATATCTTCTGCAAATTGGCAGCCTTTTGTTGGTATTGTTGTTGTTTTATAAATCATCAAGGTAAATGGCCAGGCATGGTGGCACATGCCTTTAATCCCAGCACTTGAAAGACAGAGCCAAGTGGGTTTCTGTGATTTCAAGATCAGCCCGATCTATAGAGTGAGTTCCAGGATGACCAGAACTACATAATAGAGAGATTCTGTCTCAAAAATAAAATAGAAAATAAATAATAGGCCAGGAAGAAACAAGACAGTCTTAAGGTAAGCAATGGGAAAGCCAACCTTCCTAGCTGTCAACACCACTTCTAGAGAAAGGGGTAGACAAAAAAACCAAGCAGAGCCCTGCATAGCATGGTGAAGTCACGTGCTGACTGAGGAATAGTAATAGCGCTGTGGTTATGTGTTTCCCATTCAGGAAAATGTGAAACTATGCCCCAACCTCAGAGCGCATCCCAAAGAAAATCAACTGCAGTTCCATGACAGGCAGGTCTGCCCAGCTTGCTCAGGACTGATGGGATCCCAGACCTTTGCAGCTTTTTCATTTACATGCACGTATTTATCACGGAGGTGCATGTATACAGGTCAGAGGACAGCCTGAAGGAGTCAATTCTCTCCTTCTTCCGCGTGGGTTCTGCGTATTGAAACTCAATTGTCAAGTTTGGTGGTAAGTTGCCTTGACTCACTGAGTCTCCTCCCTGCCCCCTCCCCAGACTTTTCATTTTCATTTCACATTGCATGAATGAGGATGAACTTGTTGTCCTAAATAGATCTCCTTGGAAAGGCACGTCAGCAAAGGGTTTAGCTATAAAATGCAACTCTGTCCTCCCAAGCACTGGACAGAAAGAAAAAAACAAAACAAAACAAACAAACAAACAAAAAAAAAACCTGAGGCAAAGAGCAGTCTCCATAAAGGGAAATGCTGGCATTTACATAGATGTGAGAGAAATCAATCAAAATTAGTGATCCGCAGTCACAAAAAGCATTGTGAATCAGTGGGAGCCACAGCCTGGAGGTTCCGTACAGCTTGTGCTTCAGATAGTGTGAGAATCACCACAGACCTGTGTGAGAGACAATGACCAAACAGGAAGAAAATATGGGTGGGAGACTACATCAAGGACTTCACTGAAAAGATGCAAAAATCTAATAAACACAAGGAAAATCATGAACGCTCACCCCACTGGAAACAAAAAGAAAGCTAGGTAGCAGTGGGGAGCATTTGCCTGTAACTCAGCATTGAGGAAGTTAAGGCAGGAGGATTACTGCAAATTCAAAGCTAACCTGGACTACTAGTGAGTTCCAGACCTCTCAATGCAAAGAGGGAAGCAGGGTGCAGATGACTCGGAAGTTGAAAGTGCTTACTGGGCTACTAAAGGACCTAGATTTGGGGACCTAACACCCACTTCAGGCAGCTCCCAGGTACTTGTGATCCAAGGATCCCCTTTGGTTTCTGAGGTCACCTGGACAAATCCATGTACGCATACCACAAATAAAATAAATCGAAGAAGAAGGGGGGGCAATAACAAAGTGGAATAAATTAAACACTGGCAACTACACAGCAACAGAAAACAGCAAACAGGACGGACTCACACATCATGTTGGACAAAAGCAACTGAGTCCAAAAAGGCATCTGCTGTATGATTTACCCGAGCTTCAGTCCAGGTCACTCACCAGCCACGCTGAAACATGGGCCCCTGCAAGCCTGGGGACCATCGCCCACAGGTGGAGCCAAAAGATTGTAGCACTTTCAAAGTTACCGTTCGAAACCAGAGCCGGGACCTAAAACAGCCGTGGCCCTGCGCTGCTTCCTACGACGTGCGACGTGCGCATGACCTCCTCTCAGTTCTCCTTCTGCACACTCAGACCTGGGCCTGTCACAATCCTGGGAAACTCCAGGCATTGGGTAATAATTATGTGTGCAGGAAAAGCCCTTGAGGCCCCCTGCTACTTCCCGGCAGTGCTCCAGAAACCACTCCGCCCAAGCAGCGAAAGCTTCGGCAGTTGGGAATCACACGAGGATGAAGAAGGTCTGTCTCGTTAGCCTTTGTGAAGAAAGACACGAGATGGGACTTTCCAGCACACCTGTGCAAAAGCCTCCCACTTGGGACTAGGATGCGGCTTGTTTGGAACCGTCCTTGCCCGGCATATATGAGGCCTTACATTTGCTCCTAAGCACCCACAAACTGTGTGATGATGCGGGTCTGTGATCCCAGCGCCTGGGAAGGGCAGGCAGGAAGATTTGATGTTCGAGGTTATGCCTGGCTCTATAATGAGTTTGAGGCCAGCCTGGGCTACATGAAGCTATGCCTCAAACTAAAACAAAAACACCACTTCCCAGTAAATGTAGCTGGCGGAGAACACAGCTTCCCACAATGTTTGAAACAAAGAAAATCCTGGCAACTGGGTCAACCATGTCACCAACAGCAGGGGACCGCCATCATCTCCTCCCGACCGTGACTCCCATCCGCCTGTGCTACAAACACATCCTTGTAGCTCTGGGGAGCAGATCTTCAGACTGAAACCACTCTTTCCTCTATTTAGTCTCTAATAGGGAAGTCCCACAATCTTTGCACATTCTTCAAAAAATGAAAAAAAAAAAAAAAAGACTTCTGTTGCCAAGAAGTTTTCTTTCGAAAGTTACTATTTTTGTAGGACCTATTAAAATGCAGCACACGCGTTCCCCGCGCTGACTCGGCAGGAGTTGGGCTCACAGGCCCTATTTCCAGAGCACAGTTGCCATCTGGGCCATACGCAGATGTTCTGGTAGGACAAGACCCCTCCAACACGAGTTTTTGTTCATTGTATTAAACAAAAGAAGCCCTGTTAATTTCGGCTTCATCCAGCAGCAAGTTTGAAGGGGGAAGGGGGAGAGAATCAATATTTGCTAAGAGGAAAAGAACAAAATCAGTCGGGGGGGAAAACAATTATTTGCGGGCTTTTCATAGAATGTTACGAATAATGATGGCTCCGACCCAAGAAAATAGTTCAAAGAATTGCCCAACACCAGCCCTTTAATCTGTGGTTCAGTTTACCCTCTGGTTCACTCTCTCTGGGAAGAACTTGAATCCATGAAAATGTTTGTGGGAATACAAACTAATTGCTATGCCAGCGCCAGGCTCCTCCCTGCAGAGGGCTCTCAGCTGGGCGGGATCCCACAGCAGCCCAGCTCACGAGGGCAGAAGATGTTCGCCACACACAATAGTGAGGGTGTAGGTACTTCTCTGGTCAGTGAGTGAGTTTCACAACCCACTAGGCCCAAGCAGGCACCTCCAAAGTCCTGGGCTTTCTCCCCTTCAGAGGGCTGGGGAAGTGTTAGCAGTCATGGAAGACAAAGTAATGGCTAACCAGAAGTGACCCTTCATACACAAAGGGCCACTCGGTACAAGTTATTATCTCCTGGAACAAAGAGCTGGCAAGCCCAGACATGAGTCACTTTATTAACCTAGGGATTAGGACTGAATTTCACAAGGCCAGAGGCCGACCTGTCACAAACACCAGTATCCTTCCAGGAAGCGAGGGGTCTCCAGAGAGCAAAACAAGAGGCTCTTGGCCCAGGAAATGCGATCTAAAGAGTGTTGCTTTGCTCTTCCTGCAGAAGGGAACCCCTGTACAGGGACCCAGGCTTCTTACATGGATACCATGGATTTCTCTGGCCTTTAGGAATTTACTCTGTGTTCCTTCTAGAAAGAAGATTGAAGCTTTCAGTTTTGACTCCTGTTGGTAGTCCAGAACGCCCTCTGACCAGTCTGAGCAGAACTGGGCTGAGGTTTCAGTCCTGCCAACAGGCCTTGCTTTTCTCCCCATCCCTCATGTTCTGTCTACCTGGGTCACCACCTGGGACTTGGCGGTACTCCCTTCCTGACCAGGTGGTCCTGCCTGAGACGGACCACTGCTCTCTGTGTGCTACTTTCATAGTCTGCAAAATCTGCAAAGAAAGCTCAGAGATGGGTGACCAGCAGGGGACCAGGCCTTCCAGCTCCAAAGTTCAAGGCCTGGATCTTCCCTAGTAGATAACAGTCTACCCAAGGGGAAGTAGTGTGGGCATGATGCTGACCATTCTTCCGTCCCCCCAGGGATGAGGGACTAGGCAGGAATCAAGAGGAAGCATGCAGGGTGGGAGCAGTGGGGCCCATCCAGCTCAGGGGGCTCCCAGGCTATGCTAGAAGAGGAAACCTGACCACGCTATGCATCAGCACCCAAGGCTGGAGAGCAGATATCTGGCCTTGTCCTACACAAGACGTGGAGGAGTTATGGAGTCACATGCCAGTGAGAATAATAAAAAGAACAGCAAGGAGATGCCAATATCAGCTCAACACACAGCCAGGTCCCCAACCTAGCTTGTGCAGAGGCCTCTCCTGAAAGTGCCTTTTTGGAAAGAGGTACCTGCTTTGGCTACAAGTTAGGCAAAAGGGATTCTACAGCCTTCTACGCTAAGACTCTGACTCTTCCTGCCGTGCCAGGCACCAGAAGAGGACTGCTTCCTCCCATCCCAGCCAGCATCTCAAACAAAACCCGTGGGTGACAGACATGAAGTAACCAACATAAGGACTCAGTGGGCTTGACCCCAGAGCCTTGTCCTTGGGATCAGCTGCTTCTCCAGGGCTCCCCAAAGCTGACACCATCTTCCCCACTTCTTCCAGGCCTCAGCCACAGTGCAAGTGTTAACCCCAGAGCAGGAGCCGGTGCAACAGAGCAGCCAGTTGCTAAACACTTACCAACACCTTGTATGCCCCAGGTCGTAATGCCCAGAACCCTGGTGCTCTGGAGCCTCACTCTTCCTGGCACATCGCTGCCTCGTGTCCTTCCCAGGACCACACTATCCCTAAAGCCATATTAGACCTCAGGCAGGTATCTGGACCTGCCTCCAGCTCAACTGTAGCCACCAGCCACCGCTGGACTCTTAGGCAGTCTCACATCTGGATCACCTTACTCATAGAAGGGAAGAGACATTCCTTAGGTAGCCACTGTGTGCCAGGAACCGAGGCAGACCCCGCAGGCACACTGGCCGTGGTAGTTTGAATGAGAATACCCCTCCCCCATAGGCTCATAGGCAATGATGCTATTTGAAAGGATTCAGCGGGTATGGCCTTGTTGGAGGAAAGATGTCATTAGGGGCTGGGCTTTGAGGTTCCAGAAAGCCCATTACAAGGCCAGAATCTCTCCTCCTGCTGCCTGAGGATCTGGATGTAGAACTCCCAGCTGCTTCTCCAGCATCGTGTCTGCCTGCATTCCACACACCGTGCCATGAAGACAATGGACTAAGCCTTGGGACCTGTCAGCCAGCCCCAATTACTGTTTTTTTTTTTTTTTTTAATAGGAGTTTGCCATGGTCATGGTGTCTCTTCACAGTAATAGAACCCTGACTAAGACACTGGCCTAGCGCAGGCCACAGAGGGCACCCCGAGCCCTAGAGATAGATGTTCAACCACTATGGAACAAAGGGAAAGGCCTAAGAATCCAAGCGGCCGTTAGGGAGAAACCAGCTTGCCTGAGGCTTGGGAGGACACATGGGCTAATGTTCATTTGGACTGTCAGTTTATTCGGCTGTGACAAAGGGTTGTCTTCCCTCTGGGCCAGAGGGAGGAGGGGTGTACCTGGGGAGGTTGCTTGTTTAAGGGGGAGCTTGTCTGAGTTGGGGAACCTGCCTGAAAAAGAACCATGCCCGAGTAGGGGAGCCTGCATTGGGAGGGGCATACCTAAATGAGGGAGCCTGCCTGGAGAACCTGCCTGAGGAATGGCATACCTCAAAAGAGTTTTGATGACTGAGCCTCCAGGGCCTAATTCCTGTCTGGGTTGACTTCTTTCATGCCAGTGATTTCTGCTCCTATGCACAAGTATCTGGGTGCGAGCAGAGAGAGAGAGAGAGAGAGAGAGAGAGAGAGAGAGAGAGAGAGAGAGAGAGAGAGAGAGAGAGAGAGAGAAGCATTGTGAACTGGTAACTACAAGCTGAAGAAAGTCAGAGGGGAAAAAAAGGTAATTCTCACGTGGCTCATGCAGTTAAAATTACCCACAGGTATAACAAGGTGGCAGAGCCCCATTTAAACCCAAGTGGAGCTCCTTCTGGATGCCTTCTGAGCCCACAGATATGTATGACTCTTAAGATCTCTATCGGACGTAGAGGATACAGGGTCTTGGGTTAGTCTCTGGGTCTTCATGAGCACAGACCATTGATTCTGGCCACTGCTTCTGGTGCCAGCATCTCAGAGAGACTGTAAAAGAAACACAGGTGTGAAGAGGCTGCCATGGCTCTAACATGTGGAGCCACGAGTTCCATCCCCAGCACCGCAAAAAGGAAATGTTGCGCTCCTCGCCCCTCCCTGCCCGGCCCTGGAAGTTATTTTAAGGAATTAACTGGAACCGCGGTAAGGCACCTTGCTGTGAGGTTTTACTTCAGGAGATTTGGGCTACAGACAGACCCTTCCAAACGTTGCCAACGAAGCCACAGCGATTGACATGTCCCTCTGGGGCACCGGATTGTCGTGGACATTGTTCAATGGTCTGGATGACATTTGTCCAAGTCTCTAACAGAAGCCTTGCTCTTCCCAGGGCCAGCAGGTTATATCCTTCTCCAGGGAGCAGGGGAAGGGGGAGCGACCTTTTCAGGCGAGGCAGATCCCAGCTGCTCACTGAGGGTGCCATCGTTCTATGTTCAGAAACCTGCATAGGGGTGTACTGTGTGGCAAGGCCTAGAGTCCTGTGATCCATGACATAAAAGCCTCCCCAGTGTCAGGCTTCTCCATGGTGCCTCCACCCCAGTGCCTCTAAGAAAGAGGTGCGAGCGTCGCCTTCCCTCGCGGACTCTGAGGCCAGCCACAGCACATCCATCTTCTTTCCTGTCGGCGGGGACAGCATGCAAGGATGGGAAGGCTGACCCTGAAAGTATTTTCACAGCTGCAAGAAGGCTTTTCCACTTGAGCCTTTAAAAATAGGTTGTCATCCCCCCCTGGGAGAAGTAATCTAAGCAAAACCCGTTTCTGGGTCCAACTCCAGAAGTTTATAGACATCTTCCATTTGTTTGTGCCAACCACACGGAGCCTAAGTCACTGCCTGGGCCTCAAGGGTCTGACTTGGGACCTATATTATGCTGTCTGTTGGGGGCGGCTCCACTCAATCTGGCAAGTCGCCAGCAGCCCGTGCCAGGGGGAGGAGAAGGCCCCCTGCCTGTGTGGCATTCATGGGCTCAGCCCCAGGGGGCTTGCCATCCTTATTTCTCCAGCAGAAACCTCAAAACTGCCAAGCCAGAGCTTTACAGGGAGCGCAGCTGGGCAGGGCCAACGGGAGCTTCGCTTTGTTTTCTGGGACAGCCTTCATCACGATCACTGAGCCTCCAACACATACATGCACACATACCTCCAACACATGCCCCAGGCCAAAGCCAAGGCCCCTCTGTGAGCTCCTTGGGCCTCGGGCTCCACTCCTGCAAATGACAGCAGCCCGGTGCGAGCTGCCCAGACAACGCTACTGGAAAGGGTACTGCTGTGTGCTCAGAGAGAGAAGACAGCTGTATGGCTCACTTCAGGTTGACTCAGCTCTGGAGTCAGGGGGCTGCCAAAGTAGAGGGAGCAGGCAGCTTTGATCCTGAGAAATGACCCCTCCTTAACCTCCTCCCCTTAGCCCCTTTATGAAAGATGATATACTTACTCGGGGGGGAGGGGAGGTCCAGATGCTTTTTTTATGCAATGTGTGATTTTTTTTTCTCAGAACAACTGCACCAGGATTTGGGTAACATCTTAGAAAAGATGCTCTCCCAGTCTCTGCAGCCTCCAAGGGCTCCTGCCTGGTAGCTCCTGCCAGAGGGCCTGCATGGAATAGGAAGAAATCAAGATGGGGAGAAGAGAGGTAGTGCTGTGCACAAAAGACCCTACCCTCCATTATCTCTGGGATGTGGAAACCAAAGGACAAGCAGAGAGTAGGTTTGGGGAACCATCTCTAAGAGGCAGAGAGGCCCTTATGGGCCACACACATATACACTGGGCAGTTCCCCAGGATGGTTAGAGATGAGATGATGTGGACTTATTAATCAGAGCTCTCTATCCCTCAGTGTCCTGCCTGTGACTGTGAAACAATGGCACACAGGCACAAAAGAAATGGAGCCAAGATCTGTGACCTGGGCATCCCTCATCCCCTTGACTGAATAAGGAATGAGAGTTCCACCTGAGTGAGGCCCACCCTTGAGGTCAGTGAGGAGTTTTGGGGGCTTGCAAGGGCTCTTGCCCTACCTGCCCCACCCACCTCCTACACAGAGGCCAGCCTTGTCTTGGATGGCTTTCCATTCTCATCCATGTCACCCTGCCTCTTGTACTTCATCCTGGCATGTTCTATCCCCTTCTAGAGGTTTCCTGCTGAGTACGGAGTAAGGTGGTACCCTACCTGATTTATCCTGGTAAACCTCTGCTAGAGGATGGGCCGGGCAGAGTGTGCACCAGCCCTTAGGGCACGTGATCTGGCCCACGCCACATCCTACAGCAGGAGGCGCACTCCCGCACTGACCCTGGGTATATCATCATCAAGTCTCCTAACAAGGGATGCCATGGAAGCAGTTCCGCACACGTGCGGCGTCCTGTCTCATGAAGACTTTGGATCGCTGGGGCTCGGCAGCCCGCTTCTTACAGCTGCAAATTCAAAGCTCCGGAACTGTGTGTTGACTGAACTGTCTCCGAGACTGCTGTGATTTCAGGGAGAGGATCACTGCTTTCTTTTCTGCTCTCCGTCACTCAGCTTTCCCACACTTTTTAAAACGCAATCATTGAAGGCGATCCCTAAGGAGATGAGGCAGAGAACTTAGCGTTGAGATATCAGAGCTGTCCCGACTGTCAATCCCCAGTTCCCCAGAAAATTCTGAGTTGGGCCTGTTAGTTCTACGTTTACAGAAACACGGGAGGTTATGGGGGGAAATATTCAGAAGAAAATTAGTGGCTGATGTGGTCTCCCTGCTCTCCACCCACCTGAAGCTGCTGTCACGTAGGAAACTTTGATGAATGAAAAACACCAGCACCTTCGGCATCGGCAGCCAATGCCAAGAGGCCAAGTTCCCTGCAGCTTCGGGGACTCTGCAGATACTCCACACCCTCTATGAGCCCACTGTGGGACACGCTTGAACTCTGACACACGTCCCTGTGGTACAGCAAATGACTGTCAGTCATCGTTCCATCACGGTGACAAAATAATGGAGTCAATCAGTTAAAATGGGGGCAAAGATAGCTGGGTGTAGCTGCGCGCACCTTTAACCCCGCACATGTGAGGCGGAGGCAGATAGGTCTCATGAGTTCAAAGCATGCCTGGGCTACATAGTGAGTTACAGGACAGTCAGAGCTAAACAGTGAGACCCTGTCTCAATGAATAAATAAAACGAAAAAAAATGAAAGGTTTATTGTGACTCGTAGTTTTAAAGTTTCAGTCAGCTTTTTGGCATGTGTCGAGACAGAACATTGTGATTGGAATATGTGGCAGAGGAAGTTTCTCACCTCACGATGGCTAGGCAGGAAGAGGAAAGAGACATCAACAGGGGAAGGGGGCAGCTCTTAAAAGATAGTAAGAGCTATCCTTGCCGTGTTCTAAGGAGAGCCCAGCAAACAAACACAGAAAAGCTGAAAACAATATGTTTCATGTTTAATTGCACATCTTTTAAACCAAACATGGGGCTCTAGAAGTGGCTCTGTGGTTGAGAGCACGTACTGCTCTTCCAGAGGACCTGAGTTCAGTTCCCAGTGCTCACACTGGATGGCTCATATCTGTAACTCCAGCTCTCTCCAGCTCCAGAGAGCTCTAAGCCCTCTGGTCTCTGTGAATATCTGCCCACACGAGTACACACACAGACACAATAATCAAAGTAAAAGAAATCTTTCTAAAAATAAAAATGGGACTGGAGAGGTGGCTCAGTGGTTAAGAACACTTGTTCTTGCGGAGGACCTGGGTTCAAGTCCCAGCACATGGTGGATCACAACCATCTGTAGCACCAGTTCCAAGGGATCTGATGCTCTCTTCTGACCTCTGTGAGCATCAGAGATGCACTTAGTGCATGCACATACATGCAGATATAGCACTAACACACATAAAATAAAGTTAAAATTTTAAATAAATAGTACAAATGGATAAGCACAAGAGTGGTGGGGGTGGCGAGAGATCCTGAGACAACAGCTCCTTTGTTCATCATGATGCTTTTAACTGTCAAAGCCCCTTGAAGGCTTTGTTGTTCGTGGGTATCACAGAGTCCACCCAATATCCTTCTCTGTTAGGAATGTGCTGTTGAAATAAGGCAGAGTGAGAAGGAGAAATGGCAATCCTAACCAAGTTCCACCAAATCAGGGTGGGTGGCCTTCTGTGTATCAGCATACATCCCAGTTCTTGCTGCCTTTAGAGGAAGGCATTGACAGCAACACCAACAGGCTAAATGGTATCCCCTGAGAAACATGACCTGGGAGCTGGGGAGATGCCTCAGTGGGTATGAGCGCTGCCTTGCAAGCAGGAAGACCTGAGTTCAAATCCCTGCAACCCATGTAAAAAGCTGGGCATGGCCTCACACCGACCTGTAACCCAACACTGTGGGGGCTGGAGAGAGAGGGATCTCTGGGACTTGTTGGTCGCCAGCCTAGCTCCAGGTCAAGTAAAAGACCCTGTCTCAAGGAATTATAGGTGAAGAGTGATCAGAACACCTAACACCCTGCTCTAGCCCTTGCCTGCATACAGGGGTACACACATCCACACACACATGTGTCCAACACCAAATACATAACTCTCATATGTAATAAAACATAGCAAGTCATTAAATAAATGAAAATAAAGATGAGCCTGCTTCTAGAGTCAGGAGATATATTTTGCCTGATTCCTCAGAGTCGCTTCCAGGGGAGACTGGGTGGGTGCAGTGTGTGGAGGGAGGTACTGGAAGCCTGGTTTTCACCGCAGCAGGATTCTGAACTGGTACGGCACAGTGTCTGCTCAACCCACAGGGCTGCTGGGAACTTATAGCCTCCTCAGACAGTGGAGAGACAGCAGAGCTGACAAGAGGAAGGCAGGGCAACCTGCATCCTCTATTGTAGAGGGTCACCTCTCAGCTCCAGTCAAGGGGAGGGTACTTCCAATTCTCCCTTTTTCCCCCAAGAGAATCCAGGCATCCAAATGTTTACATAAAATCTCTTGCATTTAAAATGTTTTCTTTCTAAAATTTTTTTTCTTTTTGGTTTTTTGGGAAATTTTTTAAAACATAGTTGGTTGAGTTTTCTATTACAGAATCTGGTTTTCAAAGCGGGTGTACTAATAGGTTTGGTTGACTTTGTTTATTTTAAAGGTGGGGTCATTCTGTAACTTAGACTGGGATACTACCGTGTAGACCAGGCTTCTCGCCTTGAACCCACAGCAATCCTCCTGCCCAAGCCTCTCAAAGTGCTGGGATGGTAGGTGCAAGTGATCACATCTGGCTCAATTTGCATTTTTGAAGGGAAATAGAACATTTATTCAGTGTGAGGAGAGAAAGAGGGAGGGAGGGAGGGAGGGAGGGAGGGAGGGAGGGAGGGAGGGAGGGAGGGAGGGAGGGAAGGAGGAAGGGAGGGAGGGAGGGAAAGGAAGCTTCTTGCTTCCAGAAGAGCGGTATGAAAGAGCAGAGCAGAATCCATGAAAAGTGTATTCAAAGCCTGGACCCTGTCTCACGCCTCCAGGCCACACCCAGCCCAAACCCCTTCAGGAATCTGTCTCTGTTGACTTCCCCTTGAGAGAAGAGATAGACAGGCTCCCTGGTGGGCAGACAGACAGGGAGAGGGGCCATGGCTAGGTAATAAAGGTGACAAGTCTCCAAGATGGCCAACTTCTTCCTCGGCCTCCTGACTTGATAGAAAAGTCTGGCAGCTTTTGTCTCCCACCTGCAGGCCCTGCTGATGGACAGGCTCAGAAAGTCCAAAGCCCTCTCAGAACATGTCACACAACTGTTCTAGACCAATCAACCATCGTATATTCAAGCTGACCAATTCTAAGGTAGGAAAGGGAAACTCTTCAGACCCCCCAGGCCTCCAAGAGAGACCGGCTTTTGGCTTCCTCTCTTCTGCTTTGTGGAGGGTCTTCGCTGTGGGCTTCCATATGCATGACCCCGCACCCCGATAAACGCCTTCCTTCAACTGCCGATTCTGTCTGCAGGACATGAGATCTGTCCGCGCTACCTGTGACGCTTCAGATTTTCCCTGCCTGTTAGTTCTTAGACTGACAGAGAAAATGAACCCAACCAAGACCCCTGGACTGTGTTATTTCTAGACCGCATTCCCCTGAAAAGCGATGTTGTGACCCCGTGCTGTCCTGAATAGAGAGACGCGGTTTATCAGAGCGCAGTCCCGATCCGCCTTTCTTCCTTTTGCCACGCTGATGAAAGGGATGCAGGTGCAGCAGCCCTACCGTGACTGCGAGGACAAAAGGCTTGTGTAGAGTGGAGCACACAGGCAAAGATGCGTGTCTCTGAAGACACACGTGGATAGCTTCTCTGTCCCTGTCTGGTTTGGTCCAGATTTTAGTAAGAAAAAAATAATAATAATACTTTGCCTTAGCCACAGTTCTTCAGAAAAGCAGAGTCCAAAGCAAGGATTAAATATCGGTTCTTCGTTTGCTCCCTAGGGAAAACAGGCAACGGGCCCAGAACGATGAGCCACAAGCAGGGCTATGCTGTGCCCCACCGCCCCCTGCTTCACAAGCACTGAGCTCAGCTGAGCCACACGTTCCACTGGCCATACGGGCTACCCTTGGCCAGGCTGTGGCGTCAATGCCTTGGTATTCCCCAGAGCGTGACTCTTTTCTCTAGATCCCTTTGCAGCTGCACAGGGGTCCCCAGGGGTGGTGGTAAGACTAAGGAAAGCCAGGAACTCCCAGAGTGCAGCTATATTGGCCGGTCAGCAGAACCCATGGGGCACGCCTGGCTCTCCCCAGGGCCATGGTGCCCAAGGGACCAATGAAGGCACATGATGGATGGTGAAGGACAGATGTTGGTCTGTGTTCTCCCATGGGTGTCATTGTCTCTGAACTGTGAGGACTGATGTGCTTGTGTGGATGTACATATGTGTGTGCACACACAAATACATGTGAAGGACTTCACATGAACGTGAATATATTTTCATTTCAAAAGAGTTTTCAGCTGTAGTATCTGTTAGGTTTCAGGATGCCCAAATATCCAAAAATGGCCTCAACCTAGACTATAGGAGGATTTCTGCTGCTTAGATAAAAGCCAGCATTGCTCAGGTAGTTGTGAAACTGGTTTCCATCTGCATACTGGACAGGGCCAGAGTTAGGTAAGCAGGAGAGTGGGAGAGACCAGCGGAGATATCAAGATAGCAAATATAGGAAGCAAGAAGACAGCAAGAGATAGGGAGAATAGTGGGAGTTAAGGGATAGATTGATAAGATAGATAGATAGATAGATAGATAGATAGATAGATAGATAGATAGATAGATGAAGAGAGATAGATAGATAGATGGATAGATAGATAGATAGATAGATAGATAGATAGATAGATAGATAGATAGAGAATGATAGGTAAATAGATGAAGAATGATTGATAGATAGATAGATAGATAGATAGATAGATAGATAGATAGATATTAGATAGATAGATAGATGATAGATGGATGAAGAATGATAGGTATATAGATGAAGAATGATAGATAGATACATAGATGATAGATAGATAGATGATTGATAAGATAGATTAGATAGATAGATAGATAGATAGATAGATAGATAGATAGATAGATAGATAGATAGATAGAGATAGATAGATAGATAGATAGATAGAGATAGATAGATAGATAGATAGATAGATAGATAGATAGACTGATAGAATATTGAGAATAGGAGCATCAGGGGAAAATACCTTGCAGCTATAAAAATAACAAGTGGATATCCAGGAGGAGGAAAGCCTGAGGGGGTGAGAAGCCAGCATGCCAGGGTGGAAGCTTTGAAACATATGTGTAACAGGTGATTGTGATACCGAGGGAGCCTGGAGGCTGGCATGGGCTTTGATATGCAGCTACAGGTATATGTCAATGGAGTCATATGTCCTTTCTGCCAGAGGTAAAGGAATGACTCCTTTTAGTAGATGGGGACTGGTTTCCCAAGTTCCTGAGGAACACTGGCTTTTATCTAACCACCAGAAATCCTCCTATAGTCCAGGCGGAGCTCATTTCTGGATATGGAGCCTGAAACCTATCATTCCAGCTATTTGCTGATGGTAAGAAACAACATGGTCTCTTCTGTGGCTGCCTCTGAGCTGGGGGTGGGGGGGTCATGAGGTGGTCCAGGAAGGCTGGAATGTGGGCCAAATGTCAGGACAGAGTAGGAGCTAGGGATCCAAGGGAGACCAAAGAACAGCCTTGGAGCTGGCTCCTGGAGACCAGAGTTTGGAAGTCAGTTCTCTTTCAACAAGTCCACAACTTGTTGGTTTTGCCTGTCCACCTGGGACTAGTGAGGATCTGGTCATTTTGGAGCAGTTTGTGGGGCCACAGCTGATTCTTGGGTAGCATCTGTCAGATGAGCAGAAATCTGTGGGACAGGTAGTATCTATATTATCTTACTGCTTTAAACTGTCCTTTACTAAGAGACATATGGGTGGAACCAGAGAAACAGTTCTGTGGTTAAGAGCGTCTGCTGCTCTTGCAGAGAACTGAAACTTGGTTCCCAGCACCCTCATCAGACAGTTTACAACCATCTGTAACTCCAGCTCTGGGGTGCCCTCTTCTGGCCTCCAGGACACCTGCATGTGCATGTGCATGCACACAACACACACTTGCACGCACGCATGTACACACTATGCTCCAATACTGTTTATAGCAGTTTTGTTCATGATTGCCAACATGGAAACAACTCTGAAGGCAGCTTCTGCCCAAAGGTGCTTTGCTGATGGGGGAGGTTCATAAGGCACATAAGCCGTGCCAGCCTAAGAGACAGAAACTGGAGTCTGGGCCCTGTCCAAAGCAGGGAGTCTAATTAAAAACAAAAATAAACAAACAAACAAAAAAGAACACACACGCACTTTAGGGATCAACTCCAAAGACTTGAACCTTAGGAGTAGCCATGTCCTATTGTCTTCTTAAGAACTGGTTTTCCGAAATGCAAAAGCTCTTGTTTGCGATGTTTGCTAATTTGCATGACATCAATCTCCTACTGTGGCCAATTTCTGTGAACAGTCAGGAAAAGATGTGTCCTACTGACTCTCATGTCTCCAGGAGTTAGGGTGAGCATATAGCTCAGCTCTGAATTGCCAGGGTATGTAGGAATTCTCCGGCCCCACATAAAAATAACATGATCCTGGATAGTCGGTAGCTTAGCAATCTCTGAGGGACCTCACAAACAGACAGAGCTCCTGCAGAATAGCAGACCACACTGCTCACATTTCTCCCCTGAAAAATAAAAATGTGTGCTTTCGTACTGCAAGTAAAGATAATCAAGCAAATGAGCAGACAAGACCACCAGAGTAAGAACCGGAAGAAGCAAGAGACCAAAGAAGCCCACCAAAGGCACCCAGACCAAAATGACGAGGTAAGAAATTGACTTCGTCTGTGTAAAAGTCAAGATGACAAAGAAAAACTGTGATGTTTGGAGACTCGTAGTTGGGTAGAGCGACAGCAGAAAGAGCTGGGCTCGTGACAGACTAGAGGGAAGAGGGGGTGACTAGGAAGGTTGTTCTCTTGTCCAGCACTCGGTGCATGGTAACTTATTAAATCACACTCCCAAGTTTTATACATTTTCCTTTTTAAATTAATTTCCATAGGAAATTTTTAACCAGTGCTTCCTGTCTAAGTAGTCTACATCCAAATAATACGGAGGTGACTCAACAGTTGAAAATTAAATCAGTGTCATTCTGTCCAATGAAGAAAAAAAAACCTCAACATTTGTCAAATTAAAAAAAAGGTTTTTGATTAATTTAAAACATACAATTAAAAAACAAAAGTCTTGGAAACTGAAAAGAAAATAAAATACTATTTATTTGATAAAGAGCCTTTATTTGACAGAAAGAAGTCTAGAATGAGGGCTGGAGAGATGGCTCAGTTAAGAATGCTTCTGGAGTCTAGAGTCTGGTTCTCAGCACCCTCGTCAGGCAGATTGTGACCATCTGTAACTCTAGGGGTTCTGAGGTTCTGGAAAGTCACATGCATGCACACACACACAACACACACACAAATAAAAATAAAGAAATGTACAGTGTCTAAACTTAGTGATGAAACAGAAGAAGTATTTTCATTAAAGTCAGATAAGAGCCAAGTATTATTTGTGTGTGTGCAGGTGTGCACATGTGTGTGCGTGTGCATATGCACACGGGTTGATGTTGGGTGTCTTCCTCAATTGTTCCATGCCTTATTTCTTTCTCACTAATCTTGGAATTCATCCACTGGACTAGCCAACAATTCCCAGAGACCCCCCTGCCTCTAGATGTCCAACACTGGGGCTACATGCAATAACCTCCTTGCCCAGCTTTTCATGTAAATGTCGGGGATCAGGGATAGCAAATACTTTACTGCCAAAACCATTTCCCCAACCCCTCCAAGTCTAGAGCTGTATTGTCTTCACTGTCATGCATGATTCTGTTGGAAGTTTTCCCTGAGGCAATTTCGAGAGAAAGGAATACAAAGAATGAAATTCAAACAGAGAAGGGAAAAGTCGTTCTTCACAGATGCACAGGGAGCTACATGAAAAACTGAAAAGAATTAGACAGTTCTACCTGCTCACACCACAAGGCTTCCACATGTAGGGAATGCCTATGTGTGATTGTTACATGGTAGTACCTCCTAAAACCTGGTGGCTCGGCTCCCAGAGTGACACAGGTGTGCTGGCGGAGGAGGGAACATGGGAAAAGGTCCTCAGGCCACTGGGGCATTTCCCAGCATAGTCCTCTCTTCTTGACTTCCATATATCCTCACCATGACTTACCTGTGGGTCTTGAACTGACTTCCCCAGAGCTGTGAGCTAAGCATAAGTTGCTTGTCTCTGGTAGTTTTCTATAGCCGTGGAAACAAATACTGTTGACTCCCTGAAGCTGTGTAGACAGAGCTCTGTCCAGCCAAACTCAGAGGTGGTGACACTGCCAGAAGTGGGGTTGTTAGGCCATTTGGGGTTCTATGACACCGGGGAAGGTAGCTTTTGAGGGAGCTAGGACAGATTGGGCTTTAAAATGCACAGTCATTACACCACAGTTTGTCAGCTCCATCCACCGGCTCTGGCTCTGTGGCCTGAAGGCGTGGGGTTTAAGGAAGACCCCAGAGCTTGTGAACAGTTTGAGAGAGGAACATTCTGGTTTTGTTTTTAGATATAACTAAACACAATACAGCGTTTGCCCGGCTTCTCACTTTGTGCGTTTTCATGGGGCCAGTGTACTTATGGAATGAGCTGATAGGCAGGGGTGCACCAATCCATGTCCACAGAAGTCTCTGTGCAGTTATGAACTGATGGGCAGGGCTGCATCATTTTAAGTCCCCCGCACATTCTAGGCACTTTCTGGGTTTCATCCAATCAGTACCTACTATTCTTCTTCAGGTGGCTTCAGTGCTGCTCTAGGCATGCGGTGGGGTGGGAGGTGCCATGAGGTGTCTAGACCAGCCGTGCATTCCTAAGAGTCTCACAAGGGCTTGTTACCGGTGGACTACAGAAGCCCATCCACACGTCAGTTACCCTGTTGAGGAGGCGGGGCAAGCCTGGGTCAGCCATCTTGGTTGCTGGAGAGGCAGGAAGAGGCTCTGTTATTCTGCTTGTGCCTGTTCCGGGAGAGAGCAGCTTCGCTGTCATTATCCACAGAACCCACTATATCAATCGCGAATCAAGAGTTAAGCGAAATTTTAAAATTAAATCTGAAACCACAGGATATGTACAAGAGGGTGAGGATTATGCCGGCGTTTTTTTATCAGTCACAGCTGCTCCATTATGTCTGTTTAGGGTAGAAATGGGCCTTTGAAATGCACGACCAAAATAAACACACAGGCAGCTGTAGCTGGTGTGGGTGAGTGAGCGAGCGAGTGGAGCCAGCCAGGGAGGCCACAGGTCACAGTCGCCTGCGTCAAAGGCAAAGTAAATAATCCATGCATTCATCTGACAATGCCTAAAGAGCAGGCATCTTCCCAGAGAAAACCCTATCGGCACCTAGGAACTGGAAAATTTGTGGACTGTTGCAATTCATGAGAAAAAAAATCATAACTTTTTAGAAACACCAAATAGGGAATTAGAAGTGATGTTGCAGAGAAAGCCCACAGAAAGCATGGTGCTTTAGCAGCAACCATTCGAACAGGCCAATATTTACAGAGAACTTGCGGTTTGTCCTTTGTTTTACTCAGTGATAAGCATACAGAACTGAAAATGGTATTCAAATTCCTCTCAGCACTGAATAGTGCTAACTGCTAACTTGAAAGGCTCTAGAGCCACCAGAACCTCTGAGCATACTTAGAGGGGGTTAAGGTGATTATATACATGGAGGTGGGAAGCTCCACCCACTGTGGGCGGCACCAATTCCTTGGCTGGCATCCTGGACTGTGTAGGTGGAGAAAGGGAGCTGAGCAGCAGCCTGGAGTCATCACTCTCTGCTTCCTGATTGTGAGCATGATGGAGCCAGTGCTGTACTTGTGGCATGAGCTGGTAGGCAGGGGTGCAACATTCAAGTCCATAGAACTCTCTGCAGTTCTGAATGGATGGGCACCACCATAAGTCCCCAGCACATTCTGAGAAGTTCCTTCAAGAGCCTGCCACTTTTTCTTATGCACCATGACATACCCTAGAAATGTGAGTCAGAATGAGCCCTTTCTCCCTTATGTTGCTTTTGTAAGGGTATTTTATAAGTAACTAATATAATCCCCCATAGGAGAACCATCATCGGCAAGAAAATAAATAACAATGTATTCTCATGTAGTGGTTAATGCATTTCAACCATTAATTTATTACAAGCATTAAAACTTACTGATGCCACATGTCTAAATAAATTTTACTTGACCTAAGGTCAATAAGCCTTGTATAGTTTTAAATTTTATTTTTATTACCTTTAATTATTGGGCGGGGCGGGGGGGGATATGCACATGAGTGCAGCTATCCGTGGAGGCCAGAAAATGACTTAGATCCATGGAGTTGGAGTTTCAGGCGATTGTGAGCTACCTGACATGGATGCTGGGAACTGACCCTGGGTCCTCTGTAAGAGCAGCAAGTCCTCTTAAGTGTTGAATTATCTCTCTAGCACAAACCTTCTTTCTTTCTTTCTTTCTTTCTTTCTTTCTTTCCTTCTTTTTTAAAATAAATCCATGGTGGTTCTGAGGAAAAAAATAGAGGGAAATAAAAGCACAAGAAAGCCATAAAAGACTTTGATTTTCCCCACCCGTGTGTGTCGGCGTGTACAAACACGTGTGTGCCTCGAGCATGACTGTGCAGTGTTTCACTTCCTGGGTGGAAGCAGTTTTAGAACGTAAAGGCGAGGTTAACAGGCCAACCTCTTATTTCAAGGGAAAATGTTGAAACCAGTTCATGCAGAGGGCTGGCATTTCTGTCTCAGTCTGAGATAATGGAATTACAATTTTGAACAGTGCTGTCCTTTTGGATGTAGCTGAAGGCACTCTGGGAAGGGGAACTGCTTTCAACTGCACACTGGATTAAAATTGGCTTGGATGGTCTCGCGGAGCTCAGCCAGCATGGATGTTCTTAGAGGTAATGACCCAGAGAAGAAGTGATTTGTGCTCACTTACGGTTCCCACAGCAGGAAGCGCGGGAAGGGAGAAACAAGCCCGGAGGAGCAGATCCACACAGAAAGGCTGTGGAGGAGGGACTTCCACAAACCTTTGCTCCCAGAACTGCTCAGGTTCTGAGGAAGAGGGCAGATCTAACAGGGTCTGGTGATTAGGATGCAGAGTGCACTCTGCAGTCAAGGGCAGCCTGGGGTCCCTTGCCACATGGGTTGATCAACACCCCTGTCTCCTGGCAGCATTGGTGGTGTATGGGGTGGGAACGCAACCGTCACACCTGGCACTGACATCACTGTCTCTAGAAGCCCATCCTGCAGGTTACAAAGTCTCCTTTCTTGGGAGTGCCTGGTCCTGGTCCTCAGGACTGGAACTGTATTGGTTTCCATTTGAGACACAAACTTTCTGTGAACTAGTATTTGTGCTAATTGTTTCTTATTCCAGAAAACCAAACGCAGCAGAACTCACCCAGGTTGGTAGATAGTAAGCGATGTCTGGTAAGGTCCTGGTTCTGCTGAGTACATTCTAACTTTTTTTTTTAAATATAGTTCTTATCAATTAGGAATGCTTTAGGCTGCAAGTCATATATGACTGAACCCTGAAGCCTAAATGTATTAAGGTTTATTTTTCTCTCTCTCACACACACAAATGTGGTAATGCACAACTCCAGTGGCCATGGCTCCTTGTTGGTGACACCTCGGAGCTGGACACCCCCTGGTTGCCTGTTCCAGTGTCTGCAGCAAGCTCCTGGCTATCTTCATGCTTGTAGCCTCCTGGTCACAGCATCAGCTATGCCTCCATCACCACACTAGGCTTCAGGTTTCTAAAAGCTAACCAAGAGCAAAGAGCTTGGGAGGCCTGGCATACTGGCCCGCTCTTGTTGTATAGAAAATAAAGCGATCTCTGCAGCCCCACTTAGCTGTCATTTACATTTTAAGCTGGCATCAGGAATTCTGGCTGCTGTTTGTTATTTGCTGGCCAGGAGAGACAAGATGCTCAGCGACATATTAGAACAGAGGTTCTCAACCCCTTTCACGGGGGTCACCTAAGACCGTCTCCATATCAGGTGTTTACATTATAATCCATAAGAGCAAAATTACAGTTATGAAGTAGCAACAGCAATAACGTTATGGCTGGAGGTCGCCACAACATGAGGAACTGAATGAAGGGGTCACAGCATTAGAAAGGTTGAGGACAGCCGGGTTAGAAGAATCGCAACTTAAACATCGGGCTGAGGTGAGAGCCCGTGGCTCCCAGATCTAGAGACTAGCAGATCTGGACATGGTGGTGTTCTGTTGTACGGGGTGAGGACATGGGGACACAGCCTTTGCCTTCCTTTTCTATCAGCACAGGAAGTGCTACTATCCCCTGCTCAGAAAGTCCTGTCTCTCACACCACATTTGCGAATGGTTTGGAGCCATGAACCTTTCGGAGAGGAGGGCCACACCATTAAGCAGGGCTCTGAGCTGAGACCGGTTATTTCAGGGGGAGGGGGCTTGAGGTAGAAAAGAAGTTCATGTTGGAGAGTGGTGAGGTGCCCCCTGTCCCTGGGGGTGGGGATGGACAAAGGAGAGGCAGCCTGAACTTCTCTGCTGGTCCTGCAGCTCACCCAGCCTTCTAGGATGCATGAAGTTTGCCTGTAGGCGAGTGAAGAAGCTGACCCAGGGTCAGCGCCTCTTGTAAGGTGTATTGATCCTGATCTGCTCTCAAGAGCAGAGGGGACATCTGCAGACAGCGGAGGGTCCATCCTTCACATGGAGGGCCCACGACTCATACTTTGTGTAAGATGAGTTGAAGGGATAAGACCCAGGCCTATTGCCATTGAGAGAGTAGAAAGAAGGAGGAGATGAGAAGCCATGTGGATACTCTACATCTCAGACCATGGAGACAGGAAACCAGATGGAGCCAGTTCCAGGAAGGACGGGGCCCCGAGTTTCCACTTCCCTCTCTGCCCCCCACCCCACCCCGTGTGTCTCTGTGTCTCTCTCTGTTTTTCTCTGTTTCTTTGTTATTCTTTGGTCTTTCTTTTTCTGTGTCTGTGTAGCTCTGTTTCAGCCACTCAACCCCATTTAATAACCTACCCCGAGGAAGTCTTCGGGCTGCTCACTGTCCAGGTGTCTTTCTTAGACTTGGAGCCTTCCTCTCAGATGACAATGACATTGCCACACTCACACCACATACAAGGCTGCCTGTGAGAAGTCCTGTGTCCATGCACAGCCTAGCGTTTTCAAAGATTCTTCCTCTGTGGCTTCTCACACATTCTCATGTGTGCATCTCGTGTGTGTACATGTGCACATGTGTTCTTTTCTTCCACTACATGGATCCTGGGGGATTAAGCGCAGGTCATCAAGCTTGGTAGCCAACACCTTTACCGGCTGAACCCTCTCACCAGCCCTGTACTGACTTTGGGGGGCTTGATGAGTCTCTCTCCACTTCCTTGTCTTATATTCTACTTCTGCTGGTCTCAAAATAGACATTCTTCTCAAAATATCAGGACAGCGTTTGATGAATTACTGTGGTTACTTCTGTTCTTGCTGCCAGAATCTTCAAGTGTGACATGCAGGGCAGTGGTTTCATGTGTTGCCCGGTAACACAAACTCCCAACTAAAATCCTCGGGAGACGGTTTGGTAAATCCCATTTCTACATCTCTGTTTCTATTCTCAATTCATCAGGAAACATCTACAGGAGGAAGACAAACCTGTCAATGCAGGGAAGAACCTCTGCGAGTCAGAAAGTCTCGTCATTAACCTAGAAAAACCCAGCTCTAAAGGTAGGAAGTGCATGTCATTACTTTTTGGACCAGGACACCTTCTACCTGGTTGGATCTGACATCAGGGTACAGAGGCCACATCTTCCATCTGTGGGTGAAACAGAAGAAAGCAAGACTTGCACAAACCCCAGGAGAGTTAGCAGGTATATGTCTGCCCTGACCCTGAGACTTCCTTATTAACGGTGTAAATTTAGGAAGCCACTTGGAGTCTCTTTGTGTTCATCTTTCTTCTTGGGAAACAAGAATAATAACAGAGGGTATTATTTAAGACTGTAGCAAAGAGTCATGATGATCTGTATATAAGATGTCAAGCGCAAGCCTGGCAAGCTCAGGGGACAATAATTCTTGTGACTCGTCCTCAAACCACTCAGAGTGAAAGCTGAGACTCTCTGGGAGCAAAGGGACTATCCAGTGGAGGATTCCTGAACTCCTGGCCTCAGGATAACCCTCCCATCCCTTCTCAGAAGTCACCGGTTGCTCTGCTGTCCCTCCAAACAGGCGAGACTGCATCGGGTTAGCTTGATGCTCGAGATGAAGCACGCAGAGACTTAGGAACAGGTTGCACCCAAGAACAGAGTCTCCTGGGGTGTGTTACACAGTGTGCGATCTAGGCTGTGAAGCTGAAAAGTGGGTGTCCGGGCAGGACACCCAACTCAGCTTCTGACCTTTGAACCCACCTTACACCCTGCACAAGCCTGGAATGGCCATCGGTCACTGTTCCTGCCACGCCTGGCCACTAAATCCAGATCCCCTCCTAATTCTTCTGTGAGTCTTGCTACTTCACAGAAACTCCACAGGAAGTTCCTAACTTGTTGGGCCCCCTGCACCTGTCTGCAGTTTCAAGTACCAATTAGTCAGACTGGTTGGCTTTTAAACCTGTTCCTTTCTGCCCTGCACCTCTGTGTAGAGGGGTGAGCTATTGTGATAGGGACTGTGGCTAGAATGAGGAGGATGTCACTCAGCTTAAAGCCAATAGACTCGAGTCACGACGATGCAAAGAATCCCCATGCAATACGGGAGAGAGCAAGTGTCTAGGAAAATGAGATTTCACCCAACAGAAGCTCAGGACAAAAGACTGGTTGGTGGACAGGGCAGGGTTCATGGGGACAGAGCAGGCTCCATGATAGAGAGGGCAGGCTCAGTGGTGGGTAAGAAAGACTCCATGGTGGGCAGAGCAGACTCTATAGTTGGCAGGGCAGGTGCAGTGGTAGGCATTGCGGGTTTCATGGTAGACAGGGAAGGCCCCGTAGTGGTCAAGGCAGGCTCGGTGGTGGGTAGAAAAGACTCTGTTCCATGGAGGGCAGGGCAGGGTTCATAGAAGCGTGAACATCGACTTGCCTTCATGCACGATCAGGAGGAGGAACAAACCTTTATAAATCGTGTCTCTAGAACTGGAAGTGAGAGCACATGCCTGACCCTCAGCAGGCAGCGACAGGAATGTGGCTCCAAGCTTGGAGCCAGCCAGGTATTCGTGGTGAGTTTCCAGCCAGCTAGGGAGATCTTATCTCAAAACAAACAAACGAACAAGCAAACAAAAATATCAAATACACAAATTTTGCTTTTCAGTCTTGTTAACTCATTGGCACAGGACCAGGAAAATCTATGTTTTACAATATCTCCAGGGTTCTGAGTCACCAATGAAATAGTTCCTACTGATTGAGAGGCAATCACGAAAATCTCAGTCCACGGAGGAGCACCAGCAAAGCCCACTCGTTGTCATGACTGCCTTCCAATGGCTAAAACAAAAGTGTCAACTCCATGACAACAGAGACTCCCAGCCCCTGTCAGAAAACTCCTGGTTATGAGGGTGGGAGTGGCTTATGTCAGTCTTGAGTGACATCTCCACCAGGCTACCTCTAAACCATGGCTCTCCTTCCTGGGGGGGATGGTAGAGCTGGCCCACTATCTGGTGTGCTGTCACTGAGTTCCATTCAGTGGTCCAGATACCCTGTCAGCGTGAGGATGTTGACAAGAATTACAGTCAGGTCTCCTTGTCTTCATCCCTAGAATATAGATATAACCCCCGGAATGTGTCCTGAGAGTTGACCTGCAATTAGACGCAGTAATTGGCCATCCAGTCTCTTACAAATCTTTCTATTTTTATTTTTTAGAATAAGAGAATTGGAGCGACAGTGATTTGTTCTGGAAGCTGGGGATCTTTGACATGCATTTGTCCCCTCATCTTGGAGTGTGCCCAGCTCAAGTGTGTTCCCTGGATGGGAATTGTCCTCGAGAGGGGACACATTGAAAGCAGCCTCAAGGGCAGCAGACAAGAACACAGCGTCTTTCAGGGAAGAACGAGGATTTATAGGCAAACACAGCTATTCGCAGACTCTTCAATAAAGACGTACAACCTGAACAAAAGGTAAGTATTTCACTCAGTCTATGAAAGCCCGTGAAATTTATTTTTTGCAAGCTTTTACAGTCCGTGGCCTTCCCTTTCAATCTTGAATAATAGCACTGAATTGAGCTGTAAAAGCTTCCGAAGTTTGAAGCCTTTTGACAAGTTAATTTAGCAGTATGGTAAAAAGTTTTTCCCCAAGACAGAATAAAGCCATCATATCATGAATGTAGCAGTCATCCAGAGGAGAGAAAAGACCATTAGGATGATGGGCTTTGCGGAGATAGTTTGTGGTTTTGTGTAATCTACCATCAATATTTCAGGAGAAAGATGCTCACTCATCAGTCAGATGGAAGTCAATATCTCCACTTAAAAACAACACCAGGCCAGATCACATGTATCTTTTATTGGAAAAAGAACATTGTCTGTGCAGTTTTCCTTCTAGAGTTCTTTAGATGCTAACTGTGGTGTGTGTGTGTGTGTGTGTGTGTGTGTGTGTGTGTGTGTGTGTGTGTGTGTATGTGCATGTGATAAACAAGTCTTCCTTCTTACCTAGGAAAGAAACAAGGAAAAAAAGAAGCAGCAATATTTTTGCTCTTTCCAGCTACACACGAATCTCCCTCCCACAGCTTCCCCAGCTCCTGGGTGCTGTGACTTCCCGGTTCATTTTCCTGGCAGTGAAGCCAGGTGAGCTGGCTGCCTGTTTTAGGCAAACTGAAAGTCAGTAAAAGCATGTCTCTCATTGGCTGCTTGTTTTTTGTTTTTTGTTTTTTTTTAAATTAAAAGTTGGTACCACAAAGTACCTGGCTCCCATTTTCTGATAGCAAAACAAGAAAGGAAACAGAACCGCTGCCTCCCTCCAGCATCCCCGTGGGCGTCGCTGACTCTGGGAGAGGGGTCCACCTATTAATAGGATGAATGAGAATGATCCAGCCTTGTCATGATGGAGGAAAAAAGCCAAGAAAATTAATTATATTTAACAAAGAAATGCTGCGGATACCATTTGGTCCTGTGCCCTGAATATAAATCTCCAAATGTTTCTCACTTGAATGTTTAGTGGGGAAAATAAAATTAAAATTAACAAACAGATGCCCCATTGTGTTCACAGTGATTTCCTGGGCTGCTTTGAAGTCCTTCTGGTGAGTCAGTGGGTTTTACAAGATGGCTTGGGAGGTGACTCTTGAGCTTTAGGGTAAAAAACGTTTTTTGTCTAAAGAGGAATGGGTTTTGTTGTTGTTTGTTTGTTATTCTATTTGGGTTTTTATTATTAATTTTGCTTTTGGTACAGGATCTTGTGTTCCAGGGCTGGTCCTAAACTCACCATGTAGCCGAGGATGGTCTCGAACTTGTGACCCCTACCTCTGCCAGCAGAGTGCTTCAATTACAGGTATGGGCAACCATACCTGGTTTTATGCCGTGGTGGGGATCCAACCCAGAGCTTCCTGCTTGTAAGCTTTGCTTTGTAAGCAACTCCTACCTTGGTGTGGTGGGACACACAGTGGTTTTCATTTTAACAGAGGAGAGATATTAATTGTTCTTTTAAACTGGTGTAGGAAGAAAATGCCCAGTGAGCTGGGACTGAAGAAAGGGATAACACAATTAAGGAACAGATTTTAAACACATCCATGTGGGGCAGCCAGCCCTGGGTCAGTTTGAACTCTGCCCTCAGTACCCTGAGGGACTCACTCTAGGGCCTGCTGTGTGACAGATGCCATGCTACCTGCAACAGCCACCACAGGCTAGGTGGGGAGATGTCTAAGATGCCCTTCTCACGACTCCAAAGAAAGGAACGCGACTCCTGTGCACACCTGTCTGCCAGGTGGCTGGGAGGATGAAATGAGGAACAGCCCATCGGGCTCGCTTTAGTGCTCCTGCACACAGTAACTGCCGAGATGTTTGTATCATGACATATGCTCACAACCGTTGATCCCGGGAACACACCCAGGCCTTCCTTTCCTGCTCGTGTAATACTCCGTTGTCTAGAGGGTTCACTCAATTCATTCACTCAGCCACGGTCTAGGAACAAGAAATCCTTGCTGTGGCTGCTGTGGCTAGAGGCCCAATAAACATTGCATCCAGCTGTTGTGTGAACAAGAGTTTGCATTCTCCAGGGGAGAAAGCCAAGCAGCTGGATCACCAGGATCTATGTTAGGTGTGTTTACACCAGAAGAAGCCTGCGATAAACAAAAATGAAAGCACTGTATTTCAGAGCTGTGTGCACACTTGCCCACCGCCATGCGTACTTCAGAGCTGTGTGCACACTTGCCCACCGCCATGCATACTTTCAGAGCTGTGTGCACACTTGCCCATGGCCACGCGTACTTCAGAGCTGTGTGCACACTTGCTCATTGCCATGCGTATTTCAGATCTGTGTGCACACTTGCCCACCACTATGCCCAAGAAAGGCATCATTCTGCCATAGCAAGGCATCTTCACCAGATTTTGCATCCAGATTTTGTAACCGAGGAACTGACTGTGGCTTTAACTTGCCTTTCCCCAATGGGTAATGGAGTTGAACAATGATGCTTTCCTTTATGGCTTCTGGTTGTTTTTTTTTCCCATCCTGTATTTAAAATCTACCCACAGAGCATAACCTATTCCTCTCATGCTGCCTTCTAGAACTCTAAAGTTTTACTTTTCCCACAGAGATTGTTTTTCTGCCAACCGTGCCTTTTCAAGATGAAATAGTGAGTGATTTTTATTCATCCTTTCGGTAGGGACAGCCACTTGCACAAGCCCTGTGATTTAGTGGCCTGCTGCCGCCGTTGCTCACAAGCGTGTGCTCACAAGCGCGATCACGAATTTCTTTCCTGGTTATGTAGTACTCCGCTTTTTAGAGGTACCATTCAATTCACTCACTCAGCCATGGGCGAGAAACATTTATATCCTCCCGGATACAGTCTCTGTCACAGGTCACTGTCTTAGTTAGGATTTTTATGCTGTCAAGAGACACCATGACCATGGCAATTCTTACAAAGGAAAACATTTCAGTGGGGTTGGTTTACAGATCAGAGATTTAGTCCATGCAAGCAGACATGATTTTGGAGTGGTAGCTGAGAGTTCTACATCAGGATAGGCAGGCAGCAGGAAGAGAGAGACACTGGGCCTGGCTTGAGCATCTGAAACCTCAAAGTCCACCCACAGTGACACACTTCCTTCAGCAAGGACACACCTCCTAACAGTCCCACTCCCTATGGATCTTTTGGGGCCATTTTCATTCAAACCACCATAGTCACCTTTCTGCATGCACAGGTGCTGTGGTTTATACATCACTGTCTGTCCCTCTCAGGGCAACTCTTTATAGCCACATCCCTAAAGCTGGATGATGATGTCTGATCAAGACACATCCCTTTGGTTATTTACCGGAATTGCCTGACCTACTTCTGGATACAACTAGCCAGCAATGCTATGGGTTCATGATGGAGCCAAGAGAAGGCTGCTCACAGTTTTTAGTCTCTCTCTATGGACATAGTATTTCTTTAACTGCAGCCAAGACGCTGCCAATTAAAAGATATACCATTATGTACTCTGTTTGGAGGAAAGGAACAAGTATTGCCAGCTAATTTATGACAAGAAGCGAAGGCAGGGTCAATTTGAAGTTCTATCTGATTTCTGAGATGTTAAAAATATTTTTTTAAAACATGTTTTAGAGTTGATGAAATTTAGTAACTGTCTCCAGTTATTTCAATGGTTTCGTAACTCTCCATCTGCACACACTTCTGTTATATCTAGCTAGGTACTGTAAGGGTCTTGCATCGTAAATGGTAACTTTACTTCTTATTAACTTATTATTAATTAAGGGTTTTTTTTTTTTGACAAGTTCATGTTGGATAGTTCTGGCCTGGAATTTGTTGTATAGTCCTGGATGACCTTGAACTTGCAAAGTGTCTCCTGCTTCTGCTTCCCACACTGGGATCACAGGTGTGTATCACCCTACTCAATTATTACCTTCTTGGAAATGCTGGATGTTCCTAATGGATACCTAGAAACACAGCCATCCCAACCTGTCCTCAGTTGTGGCGTTTGCCCACAGAGGCAGAGCTGCTGACCCCTCAGCTTCGCACATGTGGTGAACTGCAAGATGCCAGCTCTCCCGGCATGCTGCGCTCTGCTGTAGCCTCAGGTGCCTGCAAGGCCAGCACTTGCACATGGCTGCATCTCTGTGGAGAACACATGCTTTCTCCCAAGGTTTCCAGGAGTGTAGGACCCTTCCGGTCTCTGAACATTGATATAAGTATGCTGCGTTATCATTCACTCTGTGTATATCAACTATAAAGAGATTAAAACTCACCATGCTGCGGGCTTGTGTATTCTGCCTTTGAGTCATGAAGCTCTGTTTTCTGTTATCATGCCTAGCTGAAAGATTTAGCCACCGTGCCTTTCTGGCCAGTCTTCCTTCCTACCACCACACAGTGGCCACCTTTGTCTCCAACAATGCTTTCTTTTCCTAGAAAATTCCAGCAATCTTCTAATAGCAGAAATGCTCTCAAAAGTTTTGGCTTACACATTCTGTTTTGCTCCTCAGACCGCTGGTGTTTATGTGTCAGCCTGTTTGGATATTGCTTATATGCAGCAGGTGGCTTTGATTTTTAAATCCAACTTGACAAGCTGTCTTTACCTGGCAAATTTAGTCCATGGGGCTTCATTGTGATTTATTGTTATTGCAGTGGCTTATGGGAGATTAAATAACAAATCTAAGGGACTCTTGGAAACGAAGCTCTTTTTAAAGTGCCTTCCACAGAAAGGGTCAAAGCGCAGAGTAAAGGGGTGTGTGGATAGATGACTGGGCAGTTCAAAGAACTCGCTGCTCTTCCAGAGGAGTCTGGTTGCTTTTTAGTACTCATGTGCTGACTGACAACCACTCTCTAGTTGCAGGGGCTCCCAGGCATTCTTCTGGTCCCTACAGGTGCCAGGCATGCAGGAGGTGCCCACACATACATGCAGGCAAAATGCTCATACATAAAAAACAATAATAAATAAATCTTTTAAAAGTTCCCAATCCTGGGAGCATGGAGACCTTGGGAGAGGGTTGGAGGGGAAAGGAGAGGAAGGGAGGGGAACAGAGAAAAATGTAGAGCTCAATAAAAATCAATAAAAAAAAGAAAAAAAAGCTCCCAATCCTAAGACATACCTGTCCTCTTCTCCCATAGGCCGGGAGTCACCCTTTTGTAAGTCCCCCATTTCATGGGTTTAGGACACAGATCCTTATCTAAAAAAACAATTTGGGGCTTGAGACTGCCACCTTTTCTGATTGTGGGCTCAGTCACACAGCAAACTGCCTCTAACTTTCCAATTCTAAGGGTTCTGAGACAAGCAGGTGCCAGCTGCCAGCTAGGAGAGAGAGGGGGCCTTAGAGCCTCCTGCTATGTGTACCTGCTCAACTCTGTGTCCATCATATCATAAAAGGATCATAATAATCTAGTTCTTATGTCATTTGGATGTGAAGTGTCTTCCGTAGGCTCACCTATCTGGATATTTGGTTCCTGGTTGATGGCACTGTTTTTAGGGAGAGTGTGGAAATTTTAGGAGGTGTGGTCTTGCTGGAGAACTTAAATCACTGAGGTTGGGCTTTGAGGGCTCCTAGCTTCATCCTACTTCCTGTTCCCTGGCTCTTTTTTGGATATGAATGAAAATATGGAAAGTCGGCTTCCTGCTATGCCTTCCCTGCCATGAGGGACTGTAGCCATGTAGCCTCTGGAACTGTCAGTCAAAATAAACCCTTTTTTCCCTTAAGCTATTTTTGGTCATGGCATTTTGTCAAAGCCATGGGGAAGAAACTAATGCAGAGATGAATGTGGGCATACTTTGGTGCCCATGTTATGGGTGTGTTTAAAATCCCTGGGATTCCCTGGAACTAGAGAGTGGTTGTCAGTCACCATGCGGGTACTAAGAAAGAACCAGGCTCCTCTGGAACAGCAGTGAATTCTTTGAGCTGCTGAACCATCTCTCCACACACACACACACACACACACACACGCACGCACGCACGCACGCACGCACGCACGCATGCACACACACCCTTTGCTCTGTTCTTCACCTCTTTCTGGAGGAAGCATCTGGGGCACTCTCCTTTCTCTTTGCTTTGTTGTTGACCGTCCTTCTTCTGCTGATGCTTCCTGACAGGTCTATTGGATGGAAGAACATTTTCTCCTTCTTTTCCTGCCCTCACTGATGTTTTGGAACTTGTTTATTCTATCTCAAGGGTAGTGTTAACAGGATACCAAGCCAAAGCTCCCAGCCATGCTAGCCTCTCACACAAGGCTTAGGTTCTCACGGGGTTTCACACCTTCTCGGATATCCTTTGGTCTTCACAGCAGAAAGTGTCTAGGCGTGTGTCACTGTGCCTGTTCAGAGTCTTCTTAGCTTTGCGTTTCTTTGCAGCTGATTTCTGTCTGTGGACAAGAAAAGGATTAGGAGGAAGGGGCAGAGGAGCAGGGAAGTCACTTTAGGGGTTTGCCCTGGGCTTTTCCTACCACGATAACTGTTCCCCACCTCCTAGGGCTCTACCTTCTGATAGATAAATATATACATCTCAAGCCAAATGGATGTTCATAGATGTTCATGGATCAAGAGAACTCTACACTCTGAGATTAGGGGCTCATTCATTTCAGAAACATATGGGCCAGTTGCAAACACGGGTCATGGTCATATTATATGGTTTGAATATGGTTAATATCTTCCAATTTTTGTGATGGAGACCTGGTCCCCAGTGCACTGTGCTGAAAGGTAGCGGTGGTACTTTTAAAAAAAGTACCTCATCAGAAAGCCAAGCAGATGAGGCTAACAGATCTTGGATTTTTAGCCTCTGTAAGCTTAATAACTTGTCTCCTCTAAGTGACTTTCCAGGCTCAGGTGCTCTGTTGCAGAAGAGAACAGATGGAGAGAATCTATGAGGCCACAAGACAGATGTGAACATGTGCATCTGGCTTAGCAGCCGACATATGAAGGACTAGAGAATGAGTAGAGGTGGGGCTGCCAAAGTCCTCGGACCAGCATACAGGGAAGTGTAAGGTGGTCCCAGAGCTCCACTGTGGAGTGTGGGCAGGATTTGTGCACAGGAAGGGTTTGGAGGCAAAGTATTCCCCCTACCCACCCCAGTTCCATCAAGGATCAAGGAATCTTTGAGCCTAAGACAGAAAAACAGGTGGGAAGCACAGGTTTGCTTACTTAGGATTTACATGACTCATAAGAAAGGAAGACCCCCAACTAGTGAACCTAAGTGCTTTTGTGCTGGCCTAGACAGAAAGAAGCAATTATAGAAAGTAAGTAAGTTATGTTGGGAGGCCAAAGGAAATGGGGATTATTTTAACAGGGCTATTTGTACAGAAGTCTCTGGACTAGGACTTCCCATTAAAGGATCTTTCTTCCTTCCTTCCTCCCTCCCTCCTTCCCGCCCTTCTCTCTCTCTCTCTCTCTCTCTCTCTCTCTCTCTCTCTCTCTC
>NW_026068020.1:463247-518744 GCF_014885135.2 Alexandromys fortis
CCCTCTCTCTCTCTCTCTCTCTCTCTCTCTCTCTCTCTCTCTCTCTCTGGTGGGATCTCCTGCTTCCAGGAAGAAAAACAGAGATCAGAAGGCCCTTCCAGCAAAGTGGCATGCTCTGGAGAGACTGGAGAGACACGATCTGAGGCTCTTCACTCCTTTGCATGACAGGGATTTTGCGGATGTCTTACAGGCTTTGTAAATGGACTTTGAGTTGATCTAAGAGGACCACATTGGTGGGCCTGATCTAATCAGGAACACTTTTAGAAGTTAAGAGAGGCCAAGTTGAAGAGATTTTCCTGCTGGCTTTGGAGACAAAGGCTGCTGTACAGAGAGACAAGAAACAGAACACAGAGAATGGTCTCAGCTGATAGTTTCTGAAAAGCAGGGACTTCAGCACCACCACTACAAAGAACTGAGTTCTGCCATCAGCCAGTGCACTTGGAAGAGACCCTGAAGCTGCAGATGCAGCCTGAAGAGTCTCCTGACCTGCAGAAGTTGAGAGTTTAGACATATTCAATGCCTGGTTGCACAGTTTAAGGAAACTATGTAATGTAACCACTGAAACAGAGACACTAAGGAGGCAGGGGCAGGACCCCATCTTTCCCTGTCCTGTGTGCCCTTCTCTGCACTGGCTGTGAGGAGGGTTCTTCTGTCTGTGTCAACCCAGTCCTATGGAGAGCAGTCCCCCAGGTCCCTGACAGAGCACAGCTGCTCTCTGAAGGGCTGGAGGGACACTGGTGATGGATGGAAGCTACTCAGTGAACATGCTGTGGCCTGGAGCCAGCCCTGTTGACTTTACTTAAGGATTATCCTTTCTCAGCTGTTTTCACAGGAGGCTTTGGGTAGTAAGTTCTCTCAGCATTTGCCTGAATGTGTCTCTAATTTTTTTCTCCTCAGTGCGTGGATTCACCTGGCCCAGCCTGCTAGGTGATCGGGCTCTTTGCTTAGCATCAAAATCTGTGACTCAGGGATCCTGCAGTTCCCGTGATGAGTCCCGTTGTGCCTTAGGAGGCAAGCAGTCACTTCTCCCTGGTGACGTTTAGAAGGCTTCTGCCTCGTGGCATGCGGTAGCGTCACTGCTGTCTTATCTGGTAGATGCTGTCTTCAGAACGCAGAGATATCTGGATTTCTAAGAAACTCTTTCCTCTAGGCCAATGTTTCTCAACCTATGGGTCACGAGTCCTGTGGGGAGGGGGGTCACACATCAGATATCCTGCAGATCACATATTTACATTACAATCCATAACAGTAGCAAAATTACAGTTTTGAAGTAGCAACAAATCAATTCTATGGTTGGGGGAATCATCACAACACGAGGAACTGTATTAAAGAGTTATAGCATTAGGAAGGCTGGGAACCACTGTGCTAGGCACTTCAAGACATCTTCACACCATGGGTTTTTCCCTCTCTTCCTCCTTTGCTGCCTTGTGGGAGAACAGACCCAAAGGTCCCACTTGAGCTATAAGATCTTATATCCTTGACTTATACGTGAGAACGGGGGAACAGACAGGCCAGGGAAAGGTAGTGAGCAAGGCTAAGAGACAGACTCATCCTGACTTGCTTCCTGGATCCCACAAAGCTTAGGTATTGTGGTCAGATGGCCTTTCTGATGGCCATCAACCAGGCACCAGCTTAAGGAAGACAGGGCCCTGCCAAGTGGGGTGACTCCCTTTGACAGTTCTCCAGAGGGCACAGCCCTCAGTAGTTGATACTTCCAGGGCAGGTAGGGTGCAGCAGCAACGTAGCCACATGGCTCCCGCTCTGAGCAATATCCACAGCCCTCTCTTTGGTTCTCTGGTTTACACACGGGTGGTTTGCTTGGATTCATATACAAGTCACCAATGACATCATTGATTATTATTTTCTATTCCCCTTTGGCTTTCTAATTTTAATAACTACATTCTTCTTGTCTAGAATGTTAAGAAAGTCAGCTCATCTTTTTCTTAGCATCTTTCCATTTGGTTACATATTTAATATGGCTTTCTTTAATTTCCTTAGTCCTTTCCAGTACATTTACTTAAAAACTTTCTTACATTATCCCCCCCAATGTTTTGAGAGGGGTTATCCCTGTTTTTAACCCATTTTCTAGCACTTGTTCACAATGAATCATTCCCTATGGGTCTTATAATTTATATGAAATCTCACATTCTACATAAGAAATTTAGGCTGTATAATTTTTGGCTATGAGCAATAGAGTGAATGAGACTCTATTGCTGGGAGTCCTTGAGAAGTCAGGTTAGGAATTGAGCTACTATCAGAAGCCCCAAGACTCTCCCACAAGGACTCATTTCTGTGTCGGTGCCTGGCTAGCTGTCTGAGTGCTCCATGCTGTCTGTGGTATTGACCAGACCAGAGTGAGAGTAGCCTCTGCGCCCTGCTCAGGGGTAACCTCAGCTTGTCTTCCTGCCTGGAGGGCATGCTTCCGCTACCCTGTGCTCTCTTTGAAGATGTCAACTCCATCTCCTTCCTTGTGCACTCAGCCCCCAGGGCTTGGGTCAGAAAGACCGGGAAAGTTGTTTGCCTGATGAATACATCTGTGTGGGATTTTTCTTCCTCTCCCACCTCTACTGGGAGCCCAAATCCAGGGTCTCATGCATATTAGATTTCTGATCTTTAGTTTTTTTGGCTTTTGAATGCGGGGGGGGGGGGAGTCCTCTTGATAGCCTGCTCACCTAGCTATGTCTGTTCTCAAGGGCTGTCTTTTAGGCCACATTCTTAGATCCGTTTTGTAAGCTAGTCTCCTTTTCTGTAGAATCCTGAACTTTGCCCTCTCCCCGTGCTGAAACTGAAAATGACAACATTCTTCTTCAACTCTTGTGCCTCTATTTCTCAGGCCAGCCCAGAAAGTTGCCTGCTGCCCGTCTCCTGGACACCTTCAGGTCTTTGGCTCTTGCCTTTTCACATCTAACATCTCTTCCCCATATGAAGCCTGGATCCCTGCATGAACTTTGGCCTCTGCCCTCCATCCATAGTGCCTGCCATCAGGATAATCAGTTTTTGCTGTTTTTTTTTCTTTTTTTAGTTCTTAAATTTTTTTTAATTTTCTTTTTACTTTTTGTGTCTTTCACATGATCCACCTTGATCCCATCCATTTTCCCTGTCCCTTGATATCCACCCTCTGCCATTACAAACTCCCCTCCCCCACAAAAGGAAACTCCCCCTTCCCCAAAACAGAAAAAAGAATCTTTTCCTGAAAGCTGTAGTGTGACACCGTGAGCCACACAGTAAACCCTTGTCCAAATATCTTTATTTGCAAGTGTCCATTGCAAAGTCACTGCTCTGGTTCAAGGACTCTGGTTTCTGCTACCTTATTGATGCTGGGCCCTCACTGGAACTCCTCTTGGATATCCTGTTGCTGCCCTGTTCATGGAGGTCCTGCAACTTTGCAGATCATAGATGGGGTGGGCCAACTTATAACCCTTGTTCTGGGCCTGGGTGGTTTCAGGGTTGGTCAGTCTGCAAGTGCACCTCACCACCATTCTCACCGCCAAGGTGAGCTCTCCAGCATTGCCATGGTTAGTTCAGCCCATGCAGTGGTGAGCAAGGGGCGGGGCCAGTCCTGTTTTCCCACCTCAGGGTTGGCTCTCCCACACCTGCACCATCAGGGCCATCTCTATTGTGTTGGCCAGGCGAGGTGCAGGGGCCACTCTCCCAATACTGCAGCTGGTGAGGGGCAGGGACAGCTCTTCTGCTCTTGTGACCTCAGGGCCAGCTGTCCCACCAACCACAGGGACTATGGCTGTTTGTATCAATAGCCTGGTTGAACCATCCTTATTTGGAGTAGGTTTGAGGAGGGGCCTTGGTGGGCAAAGGACAGTGAGACAAAGACCAGGGCTGGAGGGTTGGGGTGGCATGAGCATTGGTGACTTCCATGCCTGCTTGACATCTCTTCCCACCAGTCAGTACCCCTGTAATTCAGGAGCTATCTTGATTGAGTCTCTAGCTCCTCACCCAGTATTTCACCATAAGAGCGTGTCTTCTTTCTCCCAGTGGTTGGAAGATAGCTCTGGGAACACCAAGATCACTCTGGTGTATATATTTTCTCTTAGCTTGGGATTTGCAAATGTTTGCATTTGTAAAAATTATACAATATTGTAACAATGTTTTGTATTTTTCTCCCTTAAAACTTTGACTTTCTTTCCATCTGCGTTGTGTGTAGTCAGGAGATGGTCTATAATAGTGTTGCTTTCAGTTTGGAACGAGTGAACCGGCGGAAGTTTAAAACAAACAGTGAGTAGCAGACAAAGAGAAACAGCAGATAGCAAAGCGTTAACACATCTAGCGACGGTGCTCACAACTTCTAGCAGAGACAACTGGAGCAGCTCGACTCAGGGGGCAACCAAAAGGTAACAACATCAAATCCCAGGCTTGTAAATGATGACAGAAGCCCAGTTAAGGCAAAGAGCTGGAGTTCCCAAATGAGAGTCCTGGGCAGAGCAGTGTCCCCTCAGGTAAGGTTTCCAAGTAAAAGGACAAATAGCAGCAGACAGAAAACGTTATCAGACCAGGTACTCAAAATTACCCAGCAGAAACTGTGTTAGTTGAGGCAGTCAGCCAGAGCTCTCTGTTGAGAATCCTGGTAAGGGTTCTCTCCATAGAGTAGCTTCTGCTTTCTCGTTCCCACTGTGGACTTTTCTAGTATGGGATAAACACTAAAAACTTTGCCGCGATAGTCCACCTTCTAGCTGTGCTCAAGGACACAGTGTCTTCAACCCCCTTAGTTCCTTGCTGTTTTCCCTCTCTGTTACAGAGCCAGAGACCAGCCTGACCCAGGACAGGGGGTTTTAGAGGACACTCAACATAGACATGCTTAGGTCCGGAGTAGAGGGCAACCCTGCTTCCCAGCCAGGCTCAAACAACACATGAGAACTCAGCAATATAAATTACAATGAAAAACCCCACTATTATAGAAAACCATGTCACTTTTATTACATTTGTTTATCATACATGTGCACTTGAGCATGCCATGGCACATGTGTGGAGGTCAGTGGAAAATTTGCAAGAGTGCGGTCTCTTCTCCACCTTGTGGTCTCTGGGCTAGAACTCAGGTCTTCAGGCTTGATGGCATCCATCTTTACGTAATAAGCTATCCTGTGGAACCCAATCATTTCTCTTTTTCCCTGTGAATCTTTAACTGGATATTGACTGACTAGAATAGAGTTCCAGAACTGAAATCACTTGTTGAAAAAAATATACAAAATTGAAGGTTTCATCTGGGCTTGTAGTTGAGAAATTGTCTAAAAGTTTCCATCAGTTGACACTCAGTGACGGTGTAATGGTGTTTATTTCTTCATGTTTGCTTTTATCAACAGATAAAGTGTTGCCTTTCTCCTGTTATTAAGGAATAGAACATTCTGTCATGTTCATTGGGCGTTCCTTCTTTTGTTTTCTTGTCTTTGCCTCTGCTTGTTTGGCTTGGAAAACTGTGCTAGTCTCAGCTTTGAAAGCCTCCTTCCTGTGAAGACCAGCCTCTGCAAAGATGATGCAAGCCTTTCCCTGTTTTAAACTTCATTTGTGTCCAGATGCTTCAAAAGTGAAGCAGCTACTTCCTGCAATATTGTTTTCAGGTGAAGCCTGAGAAAGGCGTGGCTCTTAAATCCAGGGAGTTTTGAAAGGGACTGACTGCCTTCCTGCAAGCTGTATTCCTTGTGTATTCTTCCTTCCTTTGTAAAGATTGACCTTGCTCTTCCCAGACAGTCCAGCCACTGTCCAGCGGAGAGAAGCACTCATCTGGTTTCTGGTCCCATGGTTTGTGGGCTGCTGGTTCCTGGGTGTTCTGTTGCTGCCTGGTTTCGTCACCAGGCTGTTCACATTCATTTGCCTGTGGTTTACTTTTATACTGCTGAGTAATATTCTTGGGTATTTCACAACTGGGGCTTGTCCATTTCACTGCTTATTATGTTAACCATTTTAATTAAGTTAAGCGATCAATACTCCCTTTCATGATTGTTGATGGTATGCCTGACCGATAAGCCCACGGACAGGTTCTTTTTTAAAGTACTTTTTTTTTTTTTTTAAAAAAAATGCTTAGGTCTCCCTCTTCGATGTGGTAGAAATAAATTATTAGCAGTTTGCATTCCATCTTCTTCACTGATTTGAAAAGCTGCCTTCATTACGCCCCACAGGAGTAATATTACAAACAACTAACAATTGGCCAGACACGGGCCTTGGCTTAGGAAGCAGCTCATTAGTGACAGCCTGGACAGACAGTTGCTATCAGTTCCCACCCCGAAGCCAGTTAATTACCTGGGAGCAATCTTACCGTCATTCGTCTTCTTGACCGTGTCTCGAGTGTTCATCTTCCTAATCACGCCGATTCCCAGTTGTTTGGAAGTTACACCTAGGTATTGACTGTGTTCTCTGGTTATGACTGGGAATTCCCCGTCACGTGTTCTAAAGTATCTGCTGTGATGGCCCAATGCTTACTCTGCACATTCACTACTGCAGTTAGTATGTCTAAAAGGTTTTTCCTACTTAGGTGCTGGTGACCAAACCCAGGGTCATAAGCACGAATCTTGCCACACAGTTTGGACTGGCTCTACTTCTAAACTGAGATGCCAGGATTGTAGGTGCACACAATTAATTATAGGTTATCTGGCCCACCCAGATCACTCTCAATATTAGAGAAGAAACCCAGAGCCTTGTTTGTGTCAGTCAGGTACGCTGTATAGTCTTCAGTCTGAAAGGAGTTTTTTTGTATTTAATTTTTAATTGGTGGGTTTCTACTAATTCTTGGGTGTTTGCGTGTAAGGGGTCTGCCTTTATTTCTGATCTTTGGACAGTTTGGGACTGAGACTCTGTGAAGACCTTTGGAACCCTGGGTGGTGCTGGTGTGGCCCCTCTTCTAAGCTAGGTTTGCTGCTACAGCCCTTCTATGTAAAGAGCACAACTCTTCTTTTTGTTTTTTAGAGACAGGGTTTCTCTCTGTAGCTTTGGCACCTATCCTGGATGTTGCTCTGTAGACCAGGCTGGCCTTGAACTCACAGAGATCCACCTGCCTCTGCCTTACGAGTGCTGAGATTAAAGGCACCTGCACCACCACGCTCAACTGGGAACCCAACTCTTAATCAGCATACAGCAATACTCCCCACCCCCTCTGAAACCTACCTTTTGAAAACAACTGCATCCGAGATTAGATTTCAAAACTTTCTCATGTAACTTTTGTTCAGGTTTGTCTTCCATTCAGTACTCGTAAAATGTCTGATTACTGGGTATCTTAATGCTTTCAAGTCCTTCTGAACTTCATTTTTCCTCGGAACGTTAGCTGGCTACAGATCATGCGTTATTTTGTATGTAAATTGGTTGGTGTACTTTTCCATAGGCAGCTGCACTAGCGCTCCTAAGTGCTGTCATTTTTGTCTGCTCTTTTACTATATTCCATAAATCAGCCCTTAGTTTCACAGCTGAGCTACCCTCGCGTATGAATTTCTCCCAATGAACGAAGCTTTCTAAACACTATTACCCTGAGTTCACGAAAAGACTCCATTGCATTCTGAGAATTGTTTTAAACCACAAAATTGGAGCTTTCTCCAAATTATGGACCCAAAACGCTATTAATCTCTGCTCAACCCTACAAGGCAAGGCCTAGCAAATAGGCCAGTATCCTAGGTCACTAGTCAGAGGCCATGCAGGGTGGACCAGATGCTCTCTCCTTCAGGCTGGACACGGGATTCTGGAAATAGCATGCACGCACTCAGGATGAGAAGTTGTACTACTCTCCTGACGAAAGGAACTGGACCCAAGGGCGCCAGAAACGTAGCTTTTCACGCCCCTCAACTGTGAACGCCAATCATAGGTGCTTGGCCCTGGCCTAGTGGACAGACGCCCAGCGATGTCGCCAGCTACAGCCTTGCGGCTGTGAACCCGCTGCCGGCAAACAGGGACGCTGTGACGGCGACCCCGGGCCTACACCCCCAGTTCCCACGGCCGCGCTCAAAGCCCCGGTGCCAGAGCCGCACCCCCGAACGGCGCGCCCGCCGCGGGGCAGGGCGGGGCCCGGCGCGCCTGCGCACTCCCTCAGGCTCGGCGTCCCCCGGCACGCAGCCCACGTGACCTGTGCCTTGCCCAAGATGGAGGTTGTAACCAGGCCTGGCGGGGCCCCCGCCTCAGTTCGCGCCCCTCTGCGCCCCCTTGGAGCGTGAGACAGGAGCTCATGCACACCGTATTGACCCAAGCAGCGCCGCGGGCTGCCGAGCAGGTCTGGCTAAAACTTCCAGTCAGTGCCCGCCCCAGCTCCCTGCTCTTTCTCTAGAGAGAAACTACCATCGCTGGCGCCTGCAAATCCTCAGTACGCCCCGCTCGCCGGGATTGACAAACCCGGGAGCCAATGGGGTTTTGAACTTTTGCAAGAGGGCGGGTAGAGGCGGAGCCTCTTTGTAGTGCCCGCGGAGTGGGGCCGGCTGTTGGGCTACTGTGGGGCGGGCTTAGGACTCGCGGGCTAATGGGAGGGCAGCTGAGCGCTCGGAGGCGGAGCCGAGCCGTAATTGACGCTTTCTTCATTAGAAACCAGGCAGGGGGCGGGGCCCGCGGGGGGGGGGAGGTGACGCAAGGCCGTTGAAGCCAATGGCTGACGGGCCGCCGGCGGGAGGGGCGGGGCCGGAGTGCCTGACGGGCGTAGGGCGCGGCCTATCCCAGCGCGGCTCTGCGCTCGAGGGGGAGCAGCATCATGGTTCAACGTGGGTCAATTTTTTGTGAATGAGGAGGGGAGGTTGTGGGGCCGCCGCCGCGGAGCACCATCCCCGCCGCCGCCGCCCGAGCCCGAGCCCGCGCGCCTGCTCGCGCCGCCGCCGTCGCCGCGCCGCCTCACGCCCGGCCCCCTCAACGCGGCTGCTGTCGCCGTCGCCGCCCGAGCCCGCCCGCCCGCCGGCGGCGGCGCAGGCTGAGGAGATGCGGCTCGGAGCGCCCGAGCAGGGCTAGACGCGGCCCGCCGCCGCCGCGGTAAGCCACCGGCCGTCATTGTCCGCGCCGCCCGGTCGCTGGCGGCAGGTGGACGCCCGGCCCCGCCGAGGCCTCGGGGCCCTGCGCCGCGGGCTGGCGGGCGGGAGAGCGGCCTGCGCCGGCGGGCGGGCAGGTGGGCGCGCGGGGGCGGGGGCCGGGGCGTTTATGTAACTTTGTCAGCCTGTGAGTTTGCAGAAAACGCCCCTCGGCGACGGCTGGCGGCGGGGCGGGGGCCGCGGCTGGGCCCGGACCGCCGCTGGGCTGGCGAGGAGCTGCGCGAGCCCGGGAGGCGACCCGGTGTCCACCCTGAGCGAGGGTTCCAAAGGCACGGCTGTAGCCCACACCGCGGGAGTCGGTCGGAAAGGCCGGGTGTGGAGCCCGTGTTCTCCTTTAATGCACACCGAAAATTTGTTAATAACTTGCAGCCGCCGATAGCAGTGTTTTGGTTATTGCATGCTGTAAATTGACCTGCTGTGACACGATTTTCAAATAAAGCGTCGCAGAAATTAAACTTAAGTTATTTTAGAACTAATGACTTTCTTAACTAAATCCTAATTGCATTACTGTAGAGACCTACCTAATTGCTTTCCGAGAGCCACTCCGCCTGCTCGGGGAGGGAGGAAAGGCCTGTGTAGTCACTTTGCCTCCCTGATTTTCTCTGCTCAGGCTTTTCTGCCTGTTCCCGCAAACCACCTAAGCATTTAAGGCCTCGGAGTATTAACGTGTAAACAGCCCCGCCGCACTTTGGGGCTAGGGGGATGCTGGCGGCTTGCACCTTGACCTGGTTTCGCTTTTTCCTCCATGATATGATCGTGGTTGCCGGGAGTTTTAATTGCTTCTGATAATTCCGTGCATTATTTGAGGACCGGTCTGATGAAAGCTAGTGTGGTGTGGTTTCAGAATCCAGCCAGAAAAGTGGTGGTGGTGGTGGGGATAGTGCTTGGGGAGAGGCAGGGAGGTTGAATTAAGAAAACTCAGCTGCTTGTACACAAATATACACTATAGCAGTTACAAGGCAGCAAAAGTTATTGCAGAATTTTGCAGTCTCTATGGCAACACAATTACTCCATTATAATTGGAAATGCAAAATGCCACCCAGTTAGAAGTTCATCAGAATGGAGTTTTGGATATCAGAAATATGTGAGATTTAGTTAAAAATTCATTTTTTCCCAGGTAGCTTCTGCAGCTCTAGTCTCGGTTCAGTTGTCTATTTTTAAGACCCATCCGCTTTCCCAGATCTGCCACTCCTCGGGATCTGTGGCATCTTTCCCCAGAAGAACTCCCCATTTGTGTGGGAGGGAAGTATTTTCATGCCTTTAAAAACACACACCCGACACACTGTAAGACTTCTATGGTTTTCTGTGTTCTGGCTTTTCTTTTAAAGATCAAATGCCTTCCTAAAGAGCAGTAATCACTCAGAAGAGGCTGGGTTTGCTAGAAGGCAGAGAGAGGTAACACTGCCCCCTTTAGGGGTCTGCTGTCTGCTTATAGGGGAGATGGGAGCGTTGTGGGGGAGGAAAAGGACTGTGGACTACAAGCAAGCCTGGAAGGCCTAGGGACCAAAGACAGATGTGACCAAAGCAGCCCTAGCTGGAATGTTCTGTGGTTAGCAATATCAGAGAGCCGTGCAACATAAAACGCCCCTGAATGGCACCTCAGAAGCCTAGGGGCTACTGCTGCACGAGGTGGGCGAGATGACATGGCACTCTGTCTTCGTGGGTCCTCCGGCACCCAGCTTGGCTTCGGTTTCAAATCTGTGTTAGGAGGATGCCCCTCTTGATGTTTACCAGAAGAGCTGTAGTGCTGGAAGTTTCCACACATCGTGGGGCTGCTGCAGCTTAATTTCGTTATAACTCTTTCCTTTTAACTACTGCATATTTTTGCCCAGTAATCGACTTCCATTTTCCAGCCTCATTGTGAGGTTTCAATGCAGCATGAATGGCTTTGAATTCCAATCCTTTGATGTTGGGGGTGGCACCGAAGGAAAGGCGACTTTGTGCCGTCCTAATTGCCAGAGCAGAAGAAAATTTCATCACTCCCGTCGAGCTCGTCCATGCCATTTTCTATTGAAAACGGATGGTTTTTCAGAACTCTGAGGCTGCCATAAGTAATACATTAATACCTGATGTAGGGAGCCAGGGAGATGCAGAAATGAGAGACACCTGCTGCTGCTGCTGGAATATTGGGGTGGGGGCCTCAGTCCATAGTTTTGGTTGTCTCTGAGGCTCGGGGGTGACTGTGTAGACTTCAGAGGGTGAAGCCAGAGTTGAGTCCATGTCCCATTCGTTGTAACCCATTCTATTCTGGGGTAGGGGCCCCAAAGAGATTTTTGATTCTCCAGTGACCTACTGTTCAGCCAACTCTGGGCTTTAAGTGTGACCCTGACCTTTGAGGTTCATGGCAGTTGACCGAGGGGCAGAGTCAGAAGTGCTGCTGCATTGGAGCAGACCCTGCTCCATGACTACAGAACTCACTGAGCTGAGGTCGGCTGTGTTCTGTCATGAGGTCCGTTTGCTCATGGGCTCATGTGAATGCGCAGTATAGGCTTTGTCTAGGGTGGAATGTGGGCTGGCATCTGCAGCTGCTCTTGGCTTTGCTGCTGCCCTTGCCTCTCTGACATGTCTCCTTACTTCCTGGAAGGCCATACCAGGTCCACACAGATGGCCTCCACTGGAACCCTCCACGTAACTGAACTAGGTTAGAATTCTGGAAGTTCTCGAGCAGATGTCCTCTCTGGATCAGGGAGATTACACAAATCAGTAGCTAGTGTTTCATGAGCACGCGGTCAGGGCCATGGGCCATTCTTGGAGCACTTTCCAGTTTCCTTTATTGCTCCCATAGCTACAAGAGATGGGTGATGCTACACATTCTTTGATAGAAGGGATGTGTGAGAGGAGTGGCAGCCTTGCGTCCCAAAGGCTGAGTTCTTCTTTGCCTCTGCTTGAGGGCCAGAAAGATCCCGGTGTGGAAGGTCAGTGCTGTTGTTTGGACAGCAAGCACAGCTAACTACCTTGAGAAGATAATTTGGAATACCTCTCCAGTGTAGTGTTGGGTTGTGTGTCCTTGCAGCTGTCACGGTTCTCTGAGTGTCATCTGGGTCAGGGAAGTAACGCTGATGTTCTCATGCTGTCTTACATTGTGTCTTCTGTGTATGGTTTTGGGCCAAGGGTAGCATTGAAAGGTTCTGGGTTCCATCCATAGCATTGCAGAAATTGAAAACAGCACAGTCCAATTGGGTTAGCCAGTGGTTTCTACATCCTGTTCCTTGCTTGGGTCTCTTGAGGAGATCTGAGGCTGTCTGGGAGCAGGTGGTGGCAGCAGAAAATGGCCTGTGGTCTGTGTCCATCTTTAACCAGAACTGCTTAGTGTTCACTAGTAGTCTGTCAGTTAGTTACATGGTAAATTTTTATTGGAAGCATGCATTTGAGGATCACAAACTGAAAAACTACTCATTTAAATGTTCTTATCCTAAAAGCAAGATAGAGCTTTAAGAGATAATATTAGCAGATTTAACAGTAAGAAAAAAGTCTCTGGTGAAAGACTCCATAACCAAGATTCAGAAACAAGAGAAAGATACACAATTTATTTGGTCTTTATGAGATTAATGGCCAGTATATAAAGAGCTTTTGCAAACTAACAATAAAAGGATGAGCTTCCCTGTTACAAGATTAGGAAGGAATGCAAGTAGGCAGATCACAGCTAAGAAGAAAAGACTGAGCTTAGCTAATAACCCAGTGTACAGAAGATTCCGTCTGTGCCCTTTGTATTAGTTCATTTGATAATAGCACCCAGGGTTGTGATAAGGATTCCTGTCCTATATAAATTATATGTAACAATTGCTTAGACTGGGGCTTAGGCCCATGGAAGTAGAATGTAAGCACTAGGTATTACACACATTTGTTTTGTAGTGAGAGCAATATATACCGTCATGTAAAATGTTTAATTGTTCTCCAGGAAAGTATCAAAATGTGAATGGCCATTCATTCAAGTGGCAACTCTGTAGCTTTGATGAAAGACTGTAATAAGCACATTATACCCAGGTACATGTGGGGCATGGACTGTGCCATTTAAGAAGTTCAGCTCTGTGAGTACCCTTGTTGCTTCAGAGGGATGCGAGGGGGGGATTCTGCCTGTGCATAGCAGGCAGGCAGGGAGGCATTTGGCCCAGAGCAGTCTGCAGACTGGCCTTCTGGTTTTAAGAGTCTCCAAGGTGATACTGTTGGCCATTGGGATATCAGGAAAATGGGGCATAAGAGACTTTCATTGTGTTTATATGTGTTGGTGTTAGTTATACATTTTTGCAGTATAAAAAATGTAAAGTGGTGCAGTAGTTGTATTAAAACAGTTGTTAGTGCTCTATTTCTTTTTCTTTTCTCTTTTTTAAAGGAGAATAACCAGGTCCTTGGGAAGCTGGTAGGAAGACTTAGCATTAGAAGAATCTGAGATTGTTGCTCTGAATCACTCTTAAGCTCTCCAAGGTGGAGCTGACCTGGGTCTGCTCTGCTCCTGTGCAGTCCATGCTGCAGGCTGTTTCTAATGGACCTACGAAAGCAGGTTTCTATCTAACTCTCCATGCAGGAACTCCTCTCAAGGTTTCTCTGGAAGACCCAGAAAGCCTGTGGGTCCTTGCCTCTGGTTTCCTGACCTTCACTCATGGTGTTTCTCCCATTGCTGAGCTTTCACTGTGCTTGCTCTGCTTCCTCGCTTCTGAGAGGTCGTCTTTGGTCTGGGCCTTTGCACAAACTGTTCCTGTTGCCTCTGTCTTGAGTTCATGTCTTCGCTTCAGTCTTCTATTCAACTTAGTTTAAAGGCCTTCTTGCTCTTTCCTCACGTTATCCAGTTGTGCAATTTCAATAGCTTATGGTGGCATTAGTTGTTTAATGTCATCTCTTGCTGGCTGAAGACTTGAAGGAGTCAAAAGGCAAGAGTGCCTCATACCTGCTTTGTGCCTGGTCTATGGGCAGCTCAGGTACCTGATGAACGTGTGTGCAGTGCAGTGCAGGAATTGGATGCAGAGCTGGGTGAGGATGTACACCCAGTCCGTTGCCCCTGTGCTGTCTGCTTATGTTCTGGAATTGCCTGTTCTCTAGCCGCCACCCCCTCCCCCCCAAGCATCTGGGAACTTCTTGCTCCTGATTTTGGAGATTACACGCTGTTAAGTAGATCCATAAATACAAGTGAAGTGGGTTCTGTGATGTAGCAAGGAGTGAGAGGCAGAAAGGACTTACACACAGCTGCCAAGTAGCAAATGGGCCATTGTGCCTGGCCAGGGCAAATGCTCCCAGCTTGTCCCATGGGTGGGTGGTGGGGCTGGCTGTGGTATTCAAGGTGGCAAGCTGCTGCTCCTGTTAAAGGCATTTTCCCTGTTTGTTTTAATTTGGAATTAATAACATTACTTAGTCATTTCTTATTTAACCTCATAATTTTAACATGATCCCTTAATATGGTTGCATACATAAACATTTTAGAGTCTGCTCTGTTTAAAACTGCATGTTGAGCTTTGTTAGTTTACTGTTGTCTGTGAAGTATTCCATCTCTGTGAGTCAAGAGCTTTTGTTGGATTGATGTTTAAGCTTGAGACAATAAATCACCTATGGCTTGAAAGCCTGTAGCAGTATTCCTAGTGGGAGTGTTGTCCCAGTGGTGAGGGAATGGTGACTCCCTCATTGGCCTTACGGGCTGCTTTTTTGCTAGAGTAGTTCTTTTTGAAACAGAAGTTTTTATGCTTCTCTTATCCTTGATCTCTGGTGCTGAAGAAGGTCCTGAATATTTCTGATGGATCTGCAGTTGTTTTCTAAGTATTCATCCTGCTCACAATGTGTCCAGGTTATCGTTTCAAACTAGACTTTGGTGATGGGACTCCGTTGAACATCTGTGTTGTGGCTGGCACAGAGGCCTGGAGCATCCCAAACCTTCCTACCACCGGCCGCCAGAAAGAAACACAGGTGCAGATAGGGACCTAGGAAGAGCAACAGACATACAACAGGTGCTTAAGGTTACCATCCCAAGAACCAGGGTTGTGTGAAGCATGAAGAGGGGAGTCTGAGAGGGCTCCTTGTGGCTGGGGCGGTAAGAAGCCTGAGCAAGTTGGGGGGGGGGTAGGAGCATTTGTCTGAGAGTAAGTAGGTGTGGTCTTTTTGAGTCAGCCATTGTGGTGGGACTGCATCAGGGTGGGAAGGCCCTCATGATGGAATGATGGCCCAGCTTCAGGGATTGCATAGCTGGAGTGTGTAAGCAGAGAAGAGCTGGGTATTCTTGTACTGGCTGCAGGGAGCTCGTCCTTGTGAAGGACTGCTGTGCCTTGCAGTGCAGTCATCTGGTGTCTAATGTGGCTGCATTCCTTGATTCTGTTTCTTATGCCTATGCCTGGCTTTGCTGCTACTGCACCTTACCTCTGACTGTGTTGAGACACATCTTCGAGGCTCCCAGGTAGCTTGTGGCTGGGATCTCTGCGGAGTATGTGTTAGGGCTAGGGTTTGAGCACCATCATGAAGAGCCCCCCTGTGCCAAGCTTTTGGGTCACACCACTCTGAAGCTGGAGCTGCAGACCAAGGGGGAGGGGACGGGGCTCAGTCTGTCTTTCAAGTATGCTGCTGAGAGCTTCCTCAATGGCCCACCCAGAACCTCTTAGAGAAGAAGCTTATTTAGGTCAGATGCTTGCTGGGAGCCAGTGGAGGACAACCTCTCACCTTGACATCAGTGTCTGCAGCAAAGCCATTGCTTGTTGGCTCATGTCATTGCAGTAGTGTGGCAGCTAGCAGGTCAGCAGGGTGTGTCAGGACACACAGTCTCTGCTCTTTATTGCCTAGGGGGCACCCTTTAAAGCTTGCTTACCTCCTCCGAACTCATGCTAGAGCCCTGTGATCCACTAGGTGAGGTTTGGGATGTGGCCTCCTGGGCAGGGGGTACAGGTTGGCTAGTTAGGTCTAAGGTGCCCTTGGACTTTAAAGAGTAGTTGGTAAATGCCACAGTGGGTGAGGCCCCTTTTGTTATGGTATTTCTGTGAAGTCCATACTAGATAGGACTGGCGTTGGTGATCTCTATCCCCTTTCTGTTGGATACTCCTTTGCAGCTCCTGTGTTATACTTCCCTTGCCTCTCTGAGCTGGAGGGACACATCCAGGGCTGCTGAGTTCCCAACTTTTGCTTTTGCGGTGAGTTCCTTTTCCATAGCAGGTTATTGCCTTTCATTTTTACTGCCCTGGTCATTTTGCAATAGCTCCAGTGTCTCCTGCAGTTGTCAGCTGAAGTGGCAGCTGACCTGAAAGTTCTGTGCTTTGGTACCTATTGAAGTCCCCAGGCAGCGGGGCTGGCTCTTTTCTTCAGCAGCTGGCATAGAGCAAACCACAGTGCTGAGGCTCGTAGAAGAGCATGTTGGGATTTAGAGTTAGTCAATAGTCTTTCCTAAATAACCACATTTCCTATACCAGGATAGACTGTGATCATCATTTGGGTATGCTTTGGTGACAGATTTTCAGAATCTAAGTGGGGATATAACTAGACGAGCAAAGAGGCCAACAATGGGATTTTACTTATCTGAGGTGCATTGTCTTCTGGCTCCTTGGGTGGGCTCATTACAGGTGTGGGATGTATGCGTGGCTCTGTTCATCGTGGTGCCATTGCCTGTGGGCTAGGATAGTGGTTTTGACGCTGACTTTCCACAACTCTTGGCTGTTGGAGATAGCTTGAGTGTTGAGTCAAACCTGAGTCGAACTCCCCAGCTTAGCCTTTATGACTTCCTTGTCTCGATGGCCTTTGTGCATCTCATGCCATCTGTAGGATGGAGGGAGAGGAGACCCGTTGGAGGTTCTAGACAGGTGAGCACTCTTAAGGACTGGCCTTCATTTCCCTGTCTTTTTTCTCTTTCCTCCACATTTATGCTGCTCCTTATCCTCTTTGCTTGAAGGCCTCTGGTAGGAATAGTGGGAAGGGCAGAACATGTCATCTGCAGGGATGTTGTTGGTGATTAGGCCTTTGATGCAACTGCAGGACTTTCTGAGGCCTGTGTTAGCTTAGGGTATCTCTGCATCTGCCAGAATTGTGGTTGGGAGGCCTCTCAGCAGTGTCATTTGGGAGCAAGAATTTCTCTGTCTTTTGTCTTTGCAGGGGCTGTTTTGTAGCTTGTGGATACCAAGGACTCGAGGGCTCAAGATAGTTGCTTTTGGAATGCTGTGAGCCCTTCAGGGCACTACTCTGTGTATTACAGTCCCTATCTGCAGGCAGGGCCTGGCCTATGATTGTAATTGTTTTGCCACTGAATCTGTGTAGTTCTTTTGTGTGACATGTACCTGGCCAGTGGTGCTGTCCTATCTCCCCGAGGGGCTGTGGAAGTGGCTTGATGACCTTTTTATGATAGATCTCTATTGTCAGTACACTACCTGGTATTATGAAAAAGAACTGCTTTGTGGTCCTGAGCCACAAGTGCAGTTACTAAAGGTTTCCCTGTTTCTGCAACTGGGCGGTTTCCACCCTTCTCTTCACTGTTCCCCCTCGATATGAGCAAGAATCACTGTCATCCTAGGCAAGCTAACAGTGACTAGAGGGACACTTCATGACAACATGCTCAGGATATGGGTGCTGTAGGCATGTAACAGCATCTGGTGGCACAGCAAGGGACAGAGACCCTGTGTAGGACAAGAAGGACTGAGGAAAAGGCCATGGTCACTCTCCATGGGGATTGCTGTGGCCAGCAGCATACACTCTGGAAGAAAGCCCCTGAGGAGTGGAGGTGTATAGAATAGGGGACCAGGTGATGTCCTTCTGAGATGACTGAAAAGGCAGCAAGCATATGGTGGCTCTGAATGTCAAACAGATCTTTCTGGTGTTAGCTTTATCAGGTAGGGTCCCTTTGCACAATTCATCACTCACTCTGGAAATTGACTGGCCCACTTTCCAAAGTACAGATGAAGGAAGTTTCCAGCTGGGCGGGAGCTGTCTCCTCTACAATGTATTAAGGATTCCTCCCCCCCCCCCCATCCCCCTTGCACTTGATCTTAGAAAAGTCAGCTTCATGGGTGACAGGGCCCTGCTAAGTGTCCCAGAAGTCCTTCACTGCATGTACTTCAGAAAGAAATGTCTTTGCCTCAGCAGAGTCTTGAGTTCATGCTGGTTGGTCTGGCTTTGGTCTTACAACATCTCTGAGTCAGGCACTGCCATGAGAACCACAGACTGCACTGCGTGGCTCAGCCTACATGCTGCTGCTGGGCTCGCCTCTTCCGGAAACTGACTAGGACATCAGCCTCCGCCTATGGAAATGGCTGCTGTCTAGAGTAAGTGAATGGGAAGGGATACTGAGGAGGGTGTCGGTTGCTAGGTTGTTGGAGCTCCTGGATCTTCCTTAGGCTTTGCACCAGTTCTGGAGCAGTCCTTGAGTGAGCTCGGGCTCATAGCACAAGCCACGTCGTACACTTTGCAGACCTGAATCTCAAGTGATCCTCTCTGAGGGAAGAAGATCTACTTAGGAGGTGGAGTGTGCTCAGCAAGGTCAGCTGGAGGGCTTGGGTGGGATTCTCCAGTGTCGCTTGCACATTTCTGCCATAGCGTCTTGCAGAGACAGGGTCGTGCTTTATTCACCCCCAGTGGCTAACTGGTGAATACAGATGACCTCAGAGAGGGACTGCGTACCTCCACATGGGTCCTATGGTGGCACCAGGTGGAAAGAGATTATGTTGTAGAGTCTGGTTGTAGTCCAGTGAGGTGAGTGTTCATGGCTGGGGTTCTAAGTAAACAGAAGGGTGGAGGGCAGACCAGAGTGCCAGTAGCTGGGCTGCACAGAAGCACAGAGAGTAGGACATCCAGACCTACTAGCCAGCTTCTTTCTGTGGCTGGCCCTGGTCCTTATGGCTATTAGATGCCTGAGGATACTTCTGCCACAAGGAGGGAGGAGTGGGCAGGCGCCAAGTGTCTCCTGAGAAGACATAGTACAAATACAGCTCAGGCCCAGGCAGTGACCATGCTATACCCTTTCCTGTGTGCTAGTGAGGTTTTGGAAGGAATATACTTTGGAATTGGACTGAGGGGCTTCAGAGTCTGGGCTTTATGGTCCTCCAGCAGGCCACAGGTCAACTGTTCGGCCTTTTGGCCCCAGTCTTCATTTACAGCATGGACAAGAGAATTTCTGTCTCTGAATATTTTGTTATTAGGCATAATGCAGAGGTTGGAATCCTAGCCCCTAACCTTACACCAGCATGAGAGGAATTAGCCTCGCTGCTTTCTGAGGCTCATATGCGTGGGGCCAGCTGTATCTTCCTTTGCTTCTTGAGTGTCTAGCATGGGCCAGGCCCGGTGCTATCATTATATATGGTCTCTATGCACCATAGCTTGGATGCTTTTGCTTCTTGTCTAACACTGAAGAAGCTGATGTTCCTAGTTTGGCAAGTTCCATGGTGAGAGCCATGATTTCAAGTTGGCAGCTGCTCTGAGCCTGTGCCTTTTTTGCCTTCATATTAGTTGGGGTACACATGGAATAGTGCCTCAGTTGGAAGAGCACCCACTAAGGAGTCTTGGGTGGCTATGTGTGGTGAGGGGCTTAGACTTTGAGAAACATGCCAGGTGTGCATCTGGCATGGTTGTGTATGAGCTATTCTCTTGGCATTTGCCTGGCCTCTCCTGTTTTCTTGTCTGTACAACCAGAGTGGTGGGACCTTGCCATGGCTATGTTGTGTAAGGATCAAGTATCACATCCCTGGCAGCAGGCACAGGCTAGCCACAGATAAGTGTGTGGAGGGAGGCAGCAGCTGTTTTAGCCTTGGTATGCTATGCCTAGTGTAGAGAGTATTCTGACCAGAGCGGCGCCTGCACACCCTTCACAGATTTCCTGACATAGGAGGCAGGGTGGAAGATTCTCTTAGAGGTCGTGTTGGTGGCCTATGTACCTGGGCAAAGGACACTGAAGACCTATACCATGGGTGGCAGGACTCAGGACAGGAAGTGGCCTTGTGGAACAGGCTGGGGAATGTTCTGGCTACTGGTTGATATTGTACAGGGCTTGGCAATTGCTTTGGCAGGTGACCTTGTTTATGCCATTGGTTAGCTACACTCCCCTTTCTCTTTCTTCAGCCCTGCTTTAGCTCTGTGAATGCAACCCCTGACCCCATGCGTGTACAGATATGTGCACACAGCTATCATCATTTGCGTGTGTGCGGCACATGTGTGCCCACACGCACGTTCGTGAGCATATGCATATGTACATAGAGCCCGTATCCACCGTGAATTTAGATTTCTCTCATAGATTCCTGGTGGGTGAGGGTCAGCCAGTGCTCAGTTTTCCTCACCATCACTCACTGAGGAACTGAAGACTTGGGGACTCTGTGCTTGTGGTGGTGGTTAGGGTGATGAGCTCCTTACTTAGGGAGTATGGTCCTTACCCAATTCTTCCTCTGCATGGAAATGCTGGGCCTTAATCTTTAGAGCTAAGAATACTGAGCAGTCCTCTCCAGGGCAGAAGTCCTAAGTGTCATCTCATTAAGTACCCTTGAGTGGGCCAGGCTTTGGGCGGATATGGCCTTCTGAGGGTTCTGGGCCTTGGTTTTTAGGCTTCAGATATAGGCCAGGACTTACACTTAAATTTAGTGCTGACCTCTTTCCTTAGGGCATTCCTCTTAGTTTTTCAGGTATAACTGTGGCCTCAGTCTTTGCCAGGATAACCCTGGAGTATGTCAGAGGATGCTTCTGTCCAGAGGACTCCACTCTCCATCTTTTTGTGGCTCCATATTGTCCATTTTGTTCTTGGAATCATCCAGGGCACCAGACTTTGTCCCTACTTGGCTTGCCAGTTCTGGTGTCCATGGAAATTTACCTTATTCATACTCTTCCTTGGAAGTTAGCCTCAAAGCTGTGTTTCATGGGTCATTCTGTGGCCAGGGCTCTGTGACCCAGTCCTGGTGGTCTTGGTGTTATTTCTGCCTCTGGTGCAATCTCTTTCCCTGTCAGTACTGCTGATCCTTCTTCCTGTTTCAGGGTTGACCCTCTCCTGGCTATGACATTGACTTTTCATGTGATTGCTCCAGGGATGCCTTCCTGGCTTGGACCTGACCTTCCCTCAGACCCTAGCCTCTGGTTTTTCTACTTGTTACCCTGTCCTCATCTTCCCCCTCACGCCCGCTCATGCCATTGTCCCTCTAATATCTGCCTCATCTTCAGGGTTCTCTTGGCTTGATTTAGCCCCCTTAAGCTGGTTCCTTCCTATATCCTTCCTCAGTGGACACATTGCCTTGGCCCTGTTTGGGAAACTCTGGGCTTTTCTGCTCCAGGCCTTTATGAATTCTTGCCCTGGGCTGGTTTGGGTTGTTAGGACAGAGCTGCAGGTGATTGCCCTAGTTGTCTCTGATGGCCAGACAGTACACTTCTAGTGATACTGTCACAGCCTTGGTACTGACTGTTGTCTTTCTTTCCTCCTGCCCTCTTGGTGAGTTGTGAGGAGTGGTGGTGAAGGCCACGATTATAGGGTCCAAGGCATGCCATGCTACCTCTTCCTGTCCAGGAACCGAAGCAGGTGTGTGCTGCTCTTATACAGCTAAGTCTCATGCCTAGAGTTATTCACAGGCTTGAGGCTGGGAATAGGTTGCCTCTGGGCACCTGTTCTTCATTTTCTTTTTTTCTTTTTTCTTTTTTTTTTTGTTTTTGTTTTTATTTTTTTTCAAGATAAGTTTTTTCTGTGTAGCTCTGGCTGTTCTGGAACTTGTTCTGTAGACCAGGCTGGACTTGAAATCAGATTCATCTGCCTCTGTCTCCCAAGTGCTAGGTTTAAAGGTGTGCCCCAACACATCACTGTCCATCCTATCTTCTCCATATTGAGCTCTCTCAATTAACTCTCATTAAACTGGCAGAAGGTGACCAGAATCCTCTTACATTTAGACCTTGAAGGGCTCCAGAACTGGGTGTGTCCTCCTTTTGAGAGTAGCTGTCCTGCTTGTCCCAGTGTATCGAGAAGAAGAACACTTTCTCTGCCTCCTGGTATGAGGGCGGCTAGGAGGCAGCAAAGTTCAACTAAGATGTGTGCATGGTTAGTGCTGGAGAGAGGGGTGGGGAGTGTTTGGACCCTAGTCATGTGAGTCCTGATTCCTGAGAAAATCATCAGAAGAACAGGGTATATCCCGTGGAAGTCAGTCTTGGGTCCTTGTGTATACACACACACACGTGTGTGTGTGTGTGTGTGTGTGTGTGTGTGTGTGTGTGTGTGTGTGTGCGCGCGCGCGCTGTGTGGTATTTGTTTTCTCCCTCCTCTGGGCTTACTTGTATTCTTGCACTGGCCCCTACCCACATCAGTGTGGTAACCTGGAGGACGTATAAGGAGACATTTCTTGTCGGTATGTCCTTGACCTGTGGATTCATGAATGTGGAAGTTTATCTTAAACTGCTAAAACCTCATCCTTGGCCAGATGTGGTAGTGTACGCCTTAATTCCAGGACTCTGGAGACAGAAGTAGGCAGATCTCTGAGTTTGGGGACAGCCTGGTCTACAAAGTGAGCTCCACACTCACTTTGGACAGTTACTACAGAGAAACCCTGTCTTGGAAAACAAAAACAAAATTACTCTAGGCCATATTTAATACAGTGAACATTTTAGGGCTAAAAGCAGAAGGGCCCTGGGAATGTGCTTCGCAGCCAGTATGTGGTAAAGCAGCCAGACCCATCTTAACAGTCAGCCCTTGCTCCTTTGGAGGAAGGGCAGTTCCTTTTTTTTGAAGGCTCCCTCACAGAGAGGGGATAAAAACCTTCCAAATGCCATTTTGCACATATCTGAAGGGGTTATGGATCTTTGGAGCCCACCAGATATCCTGGGCATCTCAGATTAAGAACACGTGGTCTTTTAGACACTAGGTACTTAAAACCTGCCTGGGTCAGTGTGGCTTGGAATGCAACCAGTTCTTAGCAGCCATGGTCAGAGGTGCCCTGGGGTCATTTCTTTCTCCCTGTCCAGGGTATTGTTGGAGGAGATAGGACACTGCACCTTGTTACTCAACCACTGCAGAGGCGAGTTGACCAGCTGAGATGCCAGTGTCTGTTGGCTCCTTGAGCGTGTACACAGGTGCATCTGTCTCTCAGCTTCTCTCCCTTGGTTTCTGCTCTTGTCCTTCTTGGCCACAATTGGTGCGGCTTACCCAGGGATTAGATTTTTCCGCACACGCTGCAGAATTGTATGGATTTATCAGCATCTTCTTTCTTATTCCATTCTGTACCTGTCTCTTTTCTCTCTCTTGTATGGGTCAGCCTCTAAGTCCTGCTATCTGAGAGGAGCATTGTGAGTTGGATGGGGTGGGGTTGTCTTTCATCAGAACAGGGAAGACTATTTGCCTAGTCCTTCAATGTCTTTGGTTTGGAGATGAACTTTTCTTGGTTGCCCTACCCATGGACCGTGTCCTTGGTGTGTATTTCTCTGAGATTCTTGGAATGTTCAGTTGTACCCAGTCTTCCCAGATGGTTCCACTTGGTTAAGAGAGGATTCCGCCTACCTGAACACGGTTAGATGAGTTTTCTAGGTCTGACACAATCTCTGCACAGATTCCAGACTCACAGTTTACTGATATCTTGCTCATACTCTGTATCGAAGTTTGTGGCTGACAAAGGTCTATACAAGGCTGCACCTCTTACGGGAAGAGCAGGGCCAGGCCCCACTAATGAGGGGCAGTGCTGGACCTACAGTGATACGGGATTTTCCTGAGCATTTGGGATGGGGTGGCACAGGAACCAGGTGTCTTCTGGGTACTGAGGAAAGCAGAGCAAGATGAGTGTGCTGTTAGATAGGTGCCTTTAGCATGGGTATATTAATCTCAGAGGTACCTTTCATTTGGCCTTAGAGAAAGTAGAAGCTGTCACTTAGGTCGGGCTGTGTCCAGGACGCTCTGGCCCACGTCTCTCTGTTGTGGGGTCCTCTGGAGAAGTGGGCAAACCTACATAGAGGGGAGGGCCCTACATCTCTTGGGGTTTACCCTCAGTTTCTGTGAGGTGAACCATCCGGGTTACTACTTGGTAGTCCTCCATTTACATGATCAGAAAGGTATATAATAAGAATTTTGTTTCTGATTGCCTGAGAATTTTTACTAAAGCATTTCTAATACCATTAATATTAAGGGAACTAAATTGAAAGAATAGATCAGCAATACAAATAAGCAGTTACTGTAATTGGGAAAATACTAATGATTTAATTTGCATATGTGGCAGAAGCATTTTTTATGACTGCCTTGATAATAAAAGACAGGCTGAGTAGCACAAATGCAAGCAAATGAAGAAATCCATTAATTCTCCTATTCATTTAAAAAATGGTATTCCCGGCTTTTACAGTGACAGTTTAATAATTAGGGTGCCTAATTTTAATCTGTTCCGTGGGTGCACACCCTGACTAGCTTGGGCAGCCAGCTGCCAGTGGTGGGATTCTTGTGCTTGACTGAAAGAGTGCAGGAAGCTGGGGTCCTAATATTGAAACCACAGTGATATGATACTGTTGGCTATGAGATTTCCATTGCTATGGAGCATGTGATCCAGTCTTGTTGGAGACTGTGGTGACTTGAATCACTCAGGGTTGAGTCTGTTGGAGGGTTCTCATCCGTAGGTGTTTTTTGATCCATCCTTCCCCAGGAGCCATTTAACAGTGAAGGAGATGGTCTGGTTTGTGATAACAAGCTGTGCTTGTGGTACTGGGTTAAGGCAGTACCTACAGGATGCACCTCCATTCCCACCCTGCCCCTGCCACTGCCACTTAACTCAAATGCTGCCAGTACTGGCCCAGAAAGCCCTGATATGAACACTTCTTGAACATGAGAAACAAAGGACACTGCAGTAGTGGAGGGTGGATCAGCTGCACAGTCAGAGACTAAACCGCTTGGGGGTAAGTTACACACGTCATTTCTAGTTTGGGGGCGAGGAAATGAAGTCATCTCTCATTTACATGTTTTGCATTTGAATGAAGTGTACCTTTATCCCTTCCTTTTCTGATCTTTTAATTTTTGTCTCTAAGCTTTGGAAGATGGGTCTAGATGGGGAAGATTCCCCAGAACTTTAGTTTCTTAGCAGAGCAGACAGATAGAGATAAAAAAGAGGCTTATTTGTGTGGTAATAACTATACAGTATGAAAGGAGACTGCTCACTGTGGTGCGTTTTTAGAGTATGCAAAGCAATGCACCAAGAGTCCTTGGCCTTGCCCTGCAGCTACCAGGCTGCAGTTTCCGTTGCAGTGGGGAAGAAAGGCAGTCAGTAGGTGACATGTCACACTGAGTCCATGATTGTTTCCTTCACTATGACATGATATGCTTCTCCCATGTGTGACAGTTCCAGTTTCTGTAAATACATGCACATGTTCTGAAGTTGTGTGTTTTCTACTGTTTGTCACCAGTTATTTCACCAGTAGCTGGAATGTGAACACAGCTTCTGTTCTCGGCATCCTGCAGGTGCCAATGAAGGTGCCGTCACTGTTTACTGCTACACTCTGGGAAGTTTACATCAGTGCCTTTCCTTGTTCTCTGAAGTGGTCTATAAAGGCTAAGTAGAAGAGGACAGGCAGCATGGCTTTGAACGGAGGGGATGTAGAAGGAATGAACCCATATAACCAAGTAACTGGACAATTTATTGGATTTGTGTGTAGCCTTTTAAAATAAAAAAGTGTGAAACTTGACTAACCATCTGTAGGTGTACTGTTCAGTAGCATCAATTCACAGTCATAACCAAATGCAGAGTATTCTCAGAATTCAAACTATACTTGCTGTTATAGGGTTGAAAGATGAGTGGCTTTTATAAAATGCAGGTTCTTGTTGGTCCCATGGTGAGCTTAAACACTTGCTCAGTCCAAAACAAACACAAGATGGGATGAGACCAATGTTTGTAAGTGTTGTGTGTGTTATACAAGCGGTAGCAAGAATATGTGATATGTAACAGTAGTTTATATTTAGTGGTTAATAATGCGGAGCATTGTCTAATTGCAAAGTACATTTAGTGTCTACATGGGTGTATGCATGAGTCTGTACCTGTGCAATTGACTAGAGGCCTTTGGGGAACAAGATCCATGAGTCACTGCAGAACTTGGACCTTTTCACCGTTAGTCCTTGCTGACAAGGTCCAAACCTTCAAACCTGATCAGGCTGTCTGCCTTCTTTCTCTACATGAATCAAACTCAGCTGTTGGCCTTGGTGCTCAGGAGTCAAGGTTGAGACTTTGCATTGTCTCTGTCCTGGGTTATGCCCTCCTTTTTCATGCCTGGTCCTGGCCCAGTGGGAATTGGTGCTGCTAGTAGGGGCTGGGACAGTGACTCCTCACCTTACTCCTGACTGAAGCCTGTGGTGATCTGTATTTGTCTTCTCCCTTCAATTACCATGTGGCCTAGACCTGGGGAATTGCTTGTCGTTGTCTAGCATCCTCAGTACCTCTGAGAGGGCCAGATCTCATTCACAGACATTATTGCTCTTTCTCAGTGACCTATGATGAGGCAGGTGCTATTAGCTGGTTCCTAGTGGAGAACTATCACATGGCCCTGGAGATACAAAGCCTGCATCAGGGCTCAGCCCAGTCAAGCTCAGCTCAGTCTGGTGCTCTGTAGGGCCTTTTGGGGATGGAACCCAGGTGGTGTGAAGACAGGGTGAGGGTGACGAGTCCATGAGCTGGGAGGGCAGCTAACGCAAGAAGACCATAGACCACATATCCTGGAACAGGTGATTTGAAGGCTGTGGCACTAGCACCCCCTCCAAGGTTCAGCTTTCTTAGATAGTAGCAATCACATCTGGAGGACTGTGCTAGGCCTGCCCTGTGCAGAGAAGACTGGAAGAGATGGGCAACTGGTAGCCCTGTAGGCAGGCGGGGGCTGATGTTGGGTACTGCCTGCTCAGGTATTTAGCACTCATTTATTAATCACCACCAGCACTACACTGTCATCATGATGAGTTTCTTATTTTCTGGCGGGCAGCCTGCTCATGACCAGAGCTCACATACCTGTACCTGCAGTGGGACCCTAGTATTAGTATTAAGTCCCACTTTTTTCAGACTTGGCCCAACTCTTCTCATGTACTCTTATGCCCTTTCAGTGATAAGTCTCAGTTTTCCTCTCTTCATCCCTGGAGTTTTCTGCCTCCCAGCTTTTGCTCCTCTAATTTGTCTTTAGGAAGGGCAGGCCTCTAAGACTGCCTTTCTACACCTTGCCTGCTTCCACCCAGGAGTTCATTGCTTTTGGCACTTTACACTACATGACTTGCCCTATGGAAGCATGTTGTTCCAAAGATCCCCATGTGTGATCAGTGGGTTGGTACAGGTCATCTTTCCGTGAGAATGGAGGGCTTGGGAGTTGGGTGGAGCTGGAGGTCTGCAAAGTTTGTTTCTGAAAGACCATTTTATCAGAGGCAAATCTTCTCAGAGAGGAGAGTAAGATACACACATACCCTCATTGGAATGAAAGAGGATACTCAAAAGACAAGTATCCTGGGTCCCTAGTGCAGCCTTGGGATAGCTGCTGAGAGCAGGCAGCTCAAGGGCCTGCAGATGACATTAGGAAGTCCTTTGTGCAGGGAGGTAAGGATATGACCCTATAGATGAGCCTCTCAGTATAGTAGTCTTTTGGCACTGTCTGGGTATGTGTGTACAGCGTGGAGATTGGCAGGGTGTGTACACTATTCTTGGACAGGTTCTTAGCTTCTTTGCCTCCCAGGCCCCCCATTCCATCTTCTCTTTGTTGGAGGTCATTACTTTATCCCATCTACACACTTGCCTCTTCTTGATGCTCCTTGGTGTTCTGGTTGATTGATTGATTGATTGATTTTTTTTGAGACAGGGTTTCTCTGTAGCTTTGGAGTCTGTCCTGGAATTAGCTCGTGTAGACCAGGCTGGCCTTGAATTCACAGAGATCCACCTGCCTCCACCTCCCAAGTGCTTGCACCACCACTGCCTGGCCCCTTTGGTATTCTGTCCCTGACTGTAGTGTCTGCTGGGTTTTTATCTTCGTCCAGGAGCACAGGTCTTGGCGCTGTCACACACAGCAGTGGCAGTGCTTTTCTGTGGCCAACTCAGGAAAAGGTACAACCACATAGGCACAGCCTAGTCCACGTCTGTGTCTTGACTGCAGGTCAAGAGGGCACTGGCCCACATACATAGGCTGAGGGAAGAGACGGGATACTGTGCCTTCTCTTCATTCTTTTTGGAGAATGGGAGAGAACGTGTTTTGCATTTTATAAAACATTCATTTAAAATGAAAGGCTTTATGATTATGACAGACACCAGGCAGGTGAGGTGGCCTTTGTATGGTGTGTGGAGTCATTGCCATAGCCTCAACACAAGAGGGAGTCAGGTAGCATCATGCCTATGATCTACTGGGTGGATCCTGATTCTGAACAAGTCTGTGATGCTCCTGATGAATCAGATCTTTCCCTCTGTATGTGACTTCTGCCCTAGCAGGACCCACTGCCAGTTCTGCCCCTTATCAGCTGGTAGTGACAGAATAATGGATATTGGGCTGGTGAAGGTGTGGCCATGTGTGGTTTGTGGGGTCTCCAGGTGGAGACAGAGCAAGAGCTGAGTTGCTCTTCTTTACTCAGGGATGGGGATACACTGAGGTGTGTGGCTTTTGGCAGAAGACAGCCTCCCACCACAAATCTCATGAGAATTCCAGTAGGCACCAGGAGAATGTTGGGCCTTGTTTAGGCTGCAGATGCAGGAGTTTAGTGAGCAGATGTTGGTTGACTGCACACACTTGGGGGTATCACGCTACATGATGTGGGAAGTGCCATTTTAGTTAGCAGGTGGCATTGGGACCATGGTGGCCATGCTGTCCTTGTTGCTCAACCAGATCATTCTCTTTCAGCTCATAGAAGCCAGTACAACAGGCACACTGGCTATGAGTCACTGACAGGAAACCCAATGCCATACTTTGTGTGCTTGCTTTTTGCTGTCTTGTTTTAATTTTTCTCTTGTTTTCTGTTGCTTGAAGGTTATATTTTCCACCTTCTCTTACTGTTGCCATCACCTTCATCATCACAGTCATTCCCTTTTAGCAGCTGTCTCCTTTGCTCTCCTTTGTTGGGATTTCAGTTGATTCCTTGTGGCTGAAGGTTCTGACACTTACCCAGCCTGATTCTGGATTTCTTTGTGGGATTTGGTTCTGGTCTTTGTCTGTGTAGTCTAGGAGCATGCCAGTCAGTCATTGTCCACAGCATCTTGCTTTTCTGGCATATCTCCTGTGTGCTGTGTTACCTCAGTGGCATCTAGTCTTAAGTGGTGAATTGTCTGTTTATATAAATCTAAGATGGATTCAGATTCACACTTAAGTAGCTCACTGGGTGTGGGGGTACAAAGTCTTTTGGGCTTATTTCTCATCCATTCAGGTCCTGTAAGCTGCCCTAAACACCTCTGTTGATATAGTAATTCCACCGAGAGCAGGCAAAAATATTCTCAACCTACTCAATGAGTAGATGAAAATTTTGGAAAATGTTTGACAAATAGGAGCCATGTTTATGCAGAGTCTCACAAACAAGAGAGGCCAATTCCAGAGTAGGTGAGCTTCAAGGGCAGCTCAGGAAGGAGCAGACTGCCAGCATACAGAGCACTCCGGTATCTTGTGCTCAGATACCGGACAGTTAGAGGCCGCTTTAGGCACAGGTTGGTAGAAGAGAGAGAACCAGTGTCCATTTCAGGAGGAGCTGTGGCTACCCCTGTTCAGTGTGACTTACTCAACCCCATGCCCCACTCTACTTTACTGGTGTAGAACCGAGGTATAAGCTTCTCTATTCTCCCCGTCTCCAGACACTGCACAGGTGGTAAGATACTTGGAGGGCAGTCTGTATACAGTTGGTGGTGATGAAATGAGTGCACCTGGGATGGTGTGTTCTGGAGGTGTGACTGAATGAATGGGCTATGGAGAAGTCTGTGTGACAAGCCCATGTTTTAAAGCACAGTAGATACCTGGTATGGGCACATGCATCTTGAAGTAGAGGGGCATACCACTGGGACCCAAAGGATGAAGGCTGCCTGTTGAGCTGTGGTGAGAAAAGAGAGAACCCGATGCTCTCATTCTTGTGTGCTTGCTTGACTGTCCTCACATAGTGTCTGGAAAGTGCCACAGTACCCTGGAGAGAGCAAATCACAGAAGCATGCTGGAAAAAAAAAAAGAATTGATTTTCCACTCTCTGAAAAGACTTTGGGGGTCCTCAGAGGCTTCAGAATGCACTGAGAACTGCTACTCAAGTGGTGTCTATGTGGTTGGAGATGGGAACTCATTGTTACTGTTTTCCATCTGTGACACTATAAGTGAGGCTTCTATACAGGTGTCTGATACTGCCCCAAGTTAGTGTTTCGAGTACCTGCTTCTGTATCAGGATGGCGCTCTGTTTACTAGTTCAGGGTGGTGGTGGCGCACACCTTTAATCCCAGCACATAGGAGGCAGAGGCAGGCGGATCTCTGTGAGTTTGAGTCCAGCCTGGTCTAGGGCAGGCTCCAAAGCTACAGAGAAACCCTGTCTTGATTTAAAAAAAAAAAAGTGGATAGACGTGGATGTATTAGTTTTCTGCTCTGCAATTAGACACCTTGGCCAAGGCAATTTATGGAAGAAAGAGTTTATTTTGGCTTAATGGGTCTAGAGGGCTTGGAGTCCATCATGGTGGGGAAGCATAGCAGCAAGTTGCAGGCATGGCAGCAGGAGCAGGAAGCTGCTTGCACAGAGCAGAGAGAGCAACCTGCAAGCTGCATAGTTCTTTTAACTTCATAGGCCACCCCAAGTGATGGACTTCCTTCAGCAGGACCGCACCACGTAAACCTCCCCAAACAGTGCCACCAACAACCTGAGACCAAGTTCAAATGCCTGAGACTATGGGGGACAATTCTCATTCAAACCCAGAGTGAGGCTTTGAAGCCATTTGCTTTCTGCTCTGGGATCCTGTGTGGGTCATTGATAAGTTTTGGGTTTTCCTTGGGTGTTACAGCCACCTACCTGGGACATCCTGGCCTTTTGTTTGTTGCAGTTTGGTATTGAATAATGCATAGGATCCCGTGCTAATCTGGGCCTCCTCTAAAGTCGTTCTCCAAAATTGTTTCATTTTGCGGGCAAAGGAAACAAGTATTATTTTATCTGAATGTTTGATCCAGTTGAGCCTTTAATGAAGAGTTTATTTTACCAAGAAGTTTGTACATGTTACAGATCATGGCCAGAATGTGGGTGTTCGTCATTTGTAACCTCAGTGTAGAGTAGCAGTAACTGGACATGGCCATCAGCAGAAGGATCCATAGGGCTCTTGTGAAGAAAGTATGTCAGGCCCTGAGGATACAGCCAGGTTGCTGCCCCTGTTCTGTCTTTGTCATAACTTCCAGCATCTGATCTCTTGTGCATTGGAAAGAACCATGGCCCTCTGTGCTGACTCCCCTTTCCTCCCTCTCTCCACTCCTTTCCTCCCTCCCTCCCTCCCTCCCTCCCTCCCTCCCTCCCTCCCTCCCTCCCTCCCTCCCTCCCTCCCTTGTTCCCTTTCTCTCTTTCAAGGTAGGGTTTCTTTGTTTAGCCCTGGCTGCCCTGGAACTAACTCTGTAGGCCAGGCTGACCTCGAACTCTGAGATCCCCCTGACTCTGTCTCTTGAGTGCTGGGATTAAAGGCATGTGCCATCACTGCCTGGCTATGCAGCTTTTCTCAGCTTGTCCAGACTCGTCTCGTGGATTTGTGAAGTACTACATATTTTATAGAACTCGGTGAAGTGGGATTTTATTACTTTCAAGTATGGCATCTATTATGAAAGTAAATATAAATGTCTCCCAACAAAATATGGGGAAAAATCTGTAGTCTTTCACTGTGTGAAGCCATCTATCACAAAATGGCACACATAAAACAAAATCACCAAACCTTAAAGCCCATATTTCATTTGCTGAGGATAAGAGGGCTTACTAAAATGCTTACTATGTAAGTAAGAGGAGTCATACAGTTAGCAGTTCATTTTTGCTTAAAATTTATTTAAATTTTAATTAATAATTATTAATGGTTAATAATTAATAAAATTCAGATTAAAGTAAGCATTTAATCAAAACAAATAATTTAAACTATTTCATACACATTTTTTTCTTTTTGATCATCCCGACTCAGGTCTTTCCTTGCTATCTGTGTGTCATGTGCATCTTCAACTCCTTTTTGTGAAGTTTCTTTCAAGGGAGAATGGCAGATTTCTTGTGCACATGGAGATTGTAGAAGGTAGTGGCAAGAACTACTATCAGAGCCTGGCGGTGGCGGTGCACGCCATTAATTCCAACACTCAGCCAGAGACAGGCGGATCTCTGTGAGTTGGAGGATAGCCTTGTCTACAAGAGCTAGTTGCAGGACAGGTTTCATAGCTACAGAGAAACCCTGTCTCGAAACACTGAAAAAAGAAAGAAAGAAAGAAAGAAAGAAAGAAAGAAAGAAAGAAAGAAAGAAAGAGAACTACTGTTAGTTGTTTATTCGCTAGCTAGAGAACCAGGTGAAAAGGGGCACGCTGACAAGATAGACACGTGGGTATTGTTTTGGACTTCTATGACAAAAGATGGCTGCCTTTGAGGAACTGAGCCACATCTCCCAATCTTTCATGAGGTTCAACTTTTGTGAGAACATGACAGCAGCCAGAAAGAATGTGGGTTGTACGTTCCAGTCATTGGCCTTGCCTGCCTTCACATAGACGGGAGCAGTTACCACTCCCTTGTTCTTCCTATACTTCCATACTGCGCTCCAGGATGTTCTAGGCTTTAGAGCAGTATTACCTGGTTACAATTTTATATTCATGTCACTACCCAGCACAAACCATGCGTGTCTGCCTGCTTCTGCTTGATATCGCAAAGTGCGATCTGTCTGTGGCTGTGTGAAGGTACAGTTTTATTCCTGCTGTAGAGCATTCTATAATATGACCAACATCTATCACAGATAATGCTGATATATCCTTGTTTTTTAATTTTTATTTTTTAAGTCAGAATATCATGTAGCTTCAAAGTTACTATGTAGCTGAGGGATGATTTCAGAGTCTACCTCACCAGTGCTGGTATTTCAGGTGTCTACCACTGCACCCTATTTATATAGTGCTGGAGATCAAGTTCATGGCTTTGTTCGTGTTAGGCTAGCTAGTTCGTCCGCTGAGCAACATTCTCATCCCACTTCTCCGTCTTCATGGGCAGGACTAGAGAACAGGTTGGGACTGTCTTGGAATGGCTTTAATGGGGCACAGGATTTGTGTGTTATTTCCTATCACCCAGAGATTTGTTTCCTGGGTGCTGGGGCCCTTCACACTCTCAGGGTTGAGTGTGAGAGCTATGCTTTTCCATGTCCTCATTAATACCTGGTGCTTCTTTGGTTATAAAGTTTAGACATTTGGTTGAATTAGTCATGCCCTATTGTAGCTTTGGTTTTCATGTTCCTGTCGACATAGATGCAGACACCTGTTTGTGCGTTGATTGACTGCTTACAGAACTTGGTGAGGAGCTTGTTCTTACCATTTGCCCATTCTCTCCCTCCTTCCCCCCTTAGGTTGGGGATTGTCAACTCTTCAGATTTATAGGGATCGCTTGTGAGTTTTGGGTGTCAGTGTCTTGTTGAATGTTCTATGACAGGCTGCTTCTGCTGTGTGGTTGTCTTCTGTGGAGTCTGGATAAATTGAAATTTTTCTTTTTCACTTTATGATCTAAGGAGATTTCTCTAACTATATGAAAATACTGGATTTTTTTTTTTTTTGGTCTTTTGAACTGGGTCTGTAACCCATCCCGTTTTTATGATGGGTTGCTAGGTGGGTCATGACCCGAACATTATGTTGAAAAAAGACTGAAACCTTGGGATTTAGGGTTGGCTGTTATCAAATGATCTTGCTTGTATTGGTTTCATTCTAGAATATTATGTCCTTGGCTTTTTTTAAAAATAATAAATCAATATAAGTGAAAGTGTAAGTCTTCCAGGTCCTTTGTATTTCTTTGTCAAATTTAATATTAACTTGTCAATATATAAAAAATTCTAATCTTAATTTTTGTTTGTTTGTTTTTGAAACAGGGTTTCTCTGTGTAACAGCCCTGGCTGTCCCGGACTCACTTTGTGGACCAGCTTGGCCTCAAACTCACAGAGATCTGCCTGTGTCTGCCTTTTGAATGCTTGGGATTAAAGGCATGTGCTACCACCACCTGGCCTAATTTTAATTTTATTATGATGGCATAGACTACTAGTTGATTGGGAAATGTTGATGCCTGAGCCATTGTTAGGTTTTTAAAGCCATATGCATAGAATATTGTTTTTATTTAAATCTTTTAATTTTGCTTATATGTATATTTATATTTTCCAATAAAGCCTATAAGCTTTACATATGATAAATTTAGACCTTGCTATTTGCTGACAATCTGATGGTATCATCAATGTTTTCTTAGTGTGATTTTCTTTTTGTCCCTGGTGTGTAGAAACACTTAGGCATATTGACCGTCTTACTTTGCAATCTTAAGCTAATGTAGACATTTTAATAGTTCTTGGTTGATTGTTCTGGGTTTTCTGTGCATAAGGTGTACCATGTGTGCATAAGGTGTACCGTGTGTGCATAAGGTGCACCATGTGTGGGTGGTGACAGTTCTTTTTGGTGTCTCCTTTCTGGTGACGGTCTCAAGATGGCATTGTTGGTAGTGGTGAGTACGGCATCCTGCTCTTACTCCCTGCAGTGTTCTGTAGATGATCTGCCATTGTCACTCTGCACTCTTGTCACTTTTTGCTTCCACCAGCCACTGGGTGTGGTGAGGGACAGAAGATGCCTTCCTGGCTCACAACTCTTTTTAGTAACTTCATAAGAAATCCTTTTAAAGATTTATAGCTTCTAAAACTTGCTCATTGGAAGGTTTTTTTTTTTTTTTTTTATTACTTCATGTGAAGTTTAAGCCAACTAGGATTTCAGAATTTCCAACCTGCAAGAAGGAGGAACCAAAGTAACCTACCACACAAAGCCACAGTGCTGCTTATTCTGTATGGAGCCCGAGTAGCAATGCAGAAAGAGATGTTTTTGTAGAAGTTTACTCAGTCTCAGACTGCAGTTAGCAGGATGGCCACACCTGTTACTGTTGTCCTGAAGGTACTTGCAATTCAAAATTACCTTCTCTCTGGGTCTTACGGACATGGTCTTTTCATCTGTGTGGTGCCTGGAGGACCCTGGGCCAGTGGGCCTACATGCTAACTGTCTTCTGACCTACCTTGGTCTGGTTCCCCGTATCTGTGTCATATGACTTGCATATTGGACTGCACATGGTTTCTGGACCTGGCTCAACAATCTTCTCATTTCTAGTCACCCTTAGTCCTCTGCCTCTGTATCCAGATTTTTTTTTTTCTTTCTCTTAGGATCATGGGCCCTGGCCTAGCTTGGCTCTGGCTTTGAAACAGTCTGCAGTGGCACTCAGAGTGACTAACTGTCTTGGCCAAGAAGGAACTCCAGAGGCTGGTGTATGACTTAATGGAAGGCAGGGTAACAACCTGTTCCAGACCCCGCCAAATTCTGCCCTGATGAGGGCCCCATAGGCTCTACCTCTCTCACAAGGAAGTTGAAATCTTCTGAAAACCTTCTTGCTGGTAACAGAGTTGACTAGATGGTGCTGAAGCTAATTTTCATCATGCCCTGGCAATGCATTAACAAACAAACATCAACAACAAAACCCAAGCCAACAAACCCATACTAGGTTATAGATGAACCCACCTGCAACAACTTACAGCTGGATTGAGATGATGATGAAACACGAATGGCGGAGTGTTCATGATTGTTGAAGTTGGCTCCTTGGGTTCCCTGTACTATTTGCTTTGCTTGTGTTTGCATCAGATTTCACAACATAATAACTGTTCTTCAGCAACTATGTGGAAACTCTACAAGAATCTTAAATTTAAAATTACCTTTAGAGATTTTTTTTAACTGAATTTGTATTTTTTTTATTTATTTTTTTGAGACAGGGTCTCACTGTGTATCTCAGGCTCTCCTGGAACTGGCTATATAGACCAGACTGACCTCTAACTCATGGAGATCTCTCTCCCTCTGCCTCCTAAGTGCTGGGATTAAAGGTGAACATCACCAGGATCAGCCATATGTTTTTATTTCTTATTCTTCTCATATGAAAAAGATAAACAGTTTAGACCCATCAGAATGGAGAAACCCCAAAAGGACTATAACTCCTGGGCACCAAAGCCTGCCCTCCTGCAGAGACACAGCCCACTGACTTGAAGTGATGCATGGACAGCTCTGGAAGAGGGTCTGGGTGGACATCAGAAGGCTGAGGACAGAAGCACAGTGTTGAGTACATGGTCCTGTCTCCTCGTGAGCCTGTTTTCAAGTGTAGGGCTTTTGAAGCTACTTTGAGCATATGAGAACATAACCAGTAAATTGTATGTTACAGGAGCCAGGTTTCTCACTGTTTGAGAAAGGCACTAAAATGAGGAAAGGGCGAGTAGCAGAAACCTTGCAGTGGTTAGCTTGGGACCTAAGGCATCAGTACTAACTGATATTAATAAATGCTAACAAAAAAGATGGAAAAAAGGTATGAGCAGCCAGCTTAGTGGAACTCCACTGGACAGAGCCGAGTGAGTAACCAGAGTAAGTTGTAACATTGGCTTATTAGCATACTGTGCAGAAGAAAAACATTCGCTTCTCTTCATTAATGTAAGTGACCAAATGAGTGTCCCTATGCATTGAATTTGAGCTAACATGTATAAGAGAAGAAAGCCAAGTGCCACCCACCATCAGGCAGACCCCCATAATGGCAACAGTTGCAGATGGGCCCACTTGATGGATCTGGGACCAGAAGATGGGCCCTATGTTTCCGTCTTCTCAAATAACTGACATTTAGGTCTTTCAAGGCTCTTGTTAATTTTATGTAAGTCCTTAGCATAAAGTTGTCTCTGATGCTATCCCTTTTGTCCTTTTACTGTTTGTGTGGTCTGTGTTCATCCCCTTTTGATAACGTGAATTTTTAGTTTTTCATCATTAGTCTGGCTAAAGCTTTGCCAGCCACATTCATTTTCTTCCTTCTTCCCCTTCTGTGTTCCTGATAGGGGCTCACTGTATAGTACAGGCTTGAGTTCATTGTTTTCCTTCCTCAGCCTCCTGAATGACTGGTTACAGGTGTGCCCCATGGAGCTTGGCCTTATTTTTCTCTTCTTCATTGAATTGATTTCTACTCTTTGCCATTGACTTTCTGTTGTTTATTTGGCATTTAGTTTGTTCTGTTCTAATTTCTTAAAGTAAAGCCTACCATCACTGAATCAAGACTGTCTTTTTTAATACAGAGATTCAGTACTGAGAATTTCCCTCAGGACATTCCATATTTTGATATCTTGTGTTTCTATTTTCATTCATTGTGAAGTACCTTCCAGTTTCTTCATTCATGAAATGTCTTTGTTGTTTATTTTGAGACGGGGTTCCATGTAGCCTAGGCTGTTCTCCAACTCTTTATGTAGTTGAGGATGACCTTGAACTGTGGATTCTCCTACCTCCACTTTCCAAATGCTGGGATCACAGGTATGTGGTGAACTGAAATGCGTTATTTAGTTTGTAGATGTTTTGGGTTTTTAAGATACCGTTCTGTTGTTACTGATATTTAAATTAATTCCAGTTTTATTATTTTATGTGACTTGTTGTATTTTCTGTCTCAGTACCTGCTCTGTATGTTAAAGGACAGTGAAGAAAGTGCACCCATTGCTTTTGTATAGTGTTGTGTAATGTCACTGAGTCACCTTGAGGTGTGTGTGTATTCTAGTATCCTGCTAGCTTTCTTTCTGCTGTTGTGTCTGTCCCTGAGTTCCTCAGCTGTAATAGTAGATGTGCCCATTTCCTTCATGCTTTTCTTAGTTTTGCTTCTAGTGTAAAGTGTGATTTGATTTTCATTTACTGTTCAACTTACTGATCCTTCTGCCATTAGGAACTGGGCCTCTGTATCCTGTGTGATGACTTGATCCTAATGTTTATTTTGTCTGATGCTAATGTCTCTTTCACAGTTTGCTCTGGGGTAGTTTGTGTATTAGTTACTTTTATCATTGTTGTGACCAAGGACTTGACAGATATAAGGGATATGTGTTAGCTTGTGATTTCAGAGGCTGTGACAGAGCAGAGCAGGTCAGGTCAGGGGGGCTAGAAGCAGAGAAAGGTGGGCTGCTGGTGTTGGGCTGGCTTTTCCAGTTCCCTCTTTCATTCTCTGGGTCTCTCAGTCTATGGGATGATGCTTCCTTTATTTGAGATGGCACTTAGTACTTAGTTCCCCCTTCTAGAAAGGCCCTCACAGACACACAGAAGGGTTCCTCATCTTCTCTTGGGGGATTCTAAGTGGAGTCAGTTGGACAGTGGTGGCTAACCTGCACGGCCTGTGTGATCGATCTTTTCCTATCTTTAGTTTATTTGTGACTTCATAGTCAAGCTCAGCTCTGTGAAGGAATGTACTGTGTGTAGTTTTGTCATCATTGCCATTGTGTGACTATTACACAGGCTAAGATGACCACAGTGTCACATGGTGATCCTTTTTAATGTGACCACTGGTGTATTTGCTGTATGCAGTCTGTTGTTGACACTTAGATCATTATGTGGCTTGTGCCTATACTGAAAATGTGTTCTTGCAGGTAGCACATTGCTGGGCCTCTGTTGCTTGCAGGAATACTGATGTTACATAAAATGAATGACCTTCTGTCTCTGGACCATTTCCAGTCCCACCTCATGGTAGTTCTTTCTATCTGGTACAAAAAATTACTCTTTTATTAATATGTCTGACAAGCTCTGCCCCTTAATGGGGTGTCTGGACAATTAGATCAGGCCACAGTAAATGTGAGAGTGGGCTTAGTTGTCCTTGATTCCCAAACTCAGAAACATTTTCTTCTTTAAATTAATTGTTGTCACTGTTTTTAAATCTTAAAATTTTGCATTTATTAGACTTTTTGTTAGGACTAGTTAGTGTCTTTTTTTGAACTGTGATGTTTTTATTAATGCATTTTTGTAGTGTGTTGGTTATGAACCTCCTCTCCTTCTAATCCCTGGTTTTTCTAGTGTTCAGTTTTGCTAAGTATGAGTCCTCTCAGAACATACATATTGTGTCACAACAGAAACTCTTGGGTTCTGTTAGAAGGGGCTCCTCTTTAGTGATGCTGAGAGAGCTTTCTGGAAGCCATGAGTGGGAGCTGTAACTCTGGGAAGCTGACCTTTCCTATAGGAATGGCAGGGTGGGCTTTGATGGTACTCTGGTCTGGAGGAGCTGTTCTTTGAGAATAAACCACAGTCCCCATGTGGGGCCTGTCAACAAGATTCTCGGGAATACCTTAGAACACATCTCAGAACATGATTCCTGTCTTAGTCAGAAGGAAAGTTTTTGAAAGTTTAGCTCAAGAAATGAAGGTGCGTGTGGTGGGTGGGCAGGGGGAGGGGGGTGATCAGGAAGAGGATCAGGCCAGTGAAGGTACACAAGGGAAGTGGTGGAGAACAATGTTTAAAGCTTCCTTGAATGGCATCATGACCACAATGAAGAAAGCGGATTGTGTGAAGATCTCAGGAGTCACACACAGAGTGTACCAGAGAGGCCGCCTGGGAATGCAGAATAAACAACAGATGTGTCTGAGGCAAGAGGGTGGGATCTGTGGAGAGAGTCCAGCAGCATATAGAATCTCTCAACAAGTCAGAATGAGTTGAATAAAAATAATCAAGGGTGACTGAGCATTTTTCAGAGCAAGAAGATGGAAATGTATTCAAAGGGTCTTGCTATGAGCAAAATGAATCAAGAGACACTTAGCGGTGCACCGTCTGACAATATTTTTAAATTCCCAGACTAAAGAAAAGTCTTGGTAGCATGTAGGCAGAAGAAAATGACATCAGCAATACCCAGCCCTAAAAGTTACATGGACAGGAACTCTGAGGTAGCTGGCCTTAGGATATTCCATGGTGCCAAGGGAACAGTGTTACAGGATGGGTGGTTGTGAGCTTTATACATAGCCAAGATGTGTCTTTGTGCAGGATGGATGCAAAGTTGCTCAGAGTCACAGGGTTTGCAGAGTCATTTTAAAGGAGTGGTGTCCTGATTGAGGAGTAAAAGTTCTAAACCTGTAGATAAAAGTCGTGGTACTGTTGGGTGCAGATCAGCTGTCATAAAGATAAGGGTCACAGAGTTGTAGGCAATAGTGTAAAGCTGGAAACCACCTTGGACAGCCCACGTTAGAGACAGCCTGTTACACCCGCCTTGACCAGCAAGGAAGATGCAACACTGGAGCTCTTCTTGCTAGCAGTTTATTCAGGACCTTGTTCACAGCAAGCTTCCCCCCCCCCCCCCCCCCCCCCCCCCCCCCCCGCAAACCTCTCCCAGCCCTTAAAAAAGCATGGGCTACCAACCCCGGCTTACCAGGTGGGCACTGCCCATAGGTCCACGCATATGCAAGCAGCTGATGATCATTGCGTGATAATAGGATGAGTCAGGCCTTAGCCAATATTCGGAGCTGATTATCACAGAGAGCACTCTCATTCAGGATCCCGTAGGGCGGGAGCCAGCACCATCAGGTGCGGCTCTACGCAGCTCTCTACAACAGCCCTTGCCATGATGAGCTGATTAGTTGCAGGCAGTTGGGGAAAACACTTGCCTTGCTTAATAGTAGTATTCATAAGCTGGACATGGTAGTGGATGCCTTTAATTCTAGCACTCAAGAGGCAGAAGCAGGCCAGTCTCCTTGAGTTCAGGACCAGCCTGGTCTATATAGTGAGACACTCTCAAAAAACAAAAGGATTCATCACATTCTTAAAGGAAGAGATAGATATAGACAGATGCTTCAGTAGGTACTAGAATTAGAATTAGTGAGGTACTCTTGGGTTGCATTCATTGGTTTGTCTCTGAAGTGACTGGGTTGTGGAAAAGTCTGGTCAGGGGGAGAATCTGTTAAATCCATGGCTTTTGACAGTGTCCTAAAGCCTGCAGTCTTTTCAAACCCTCACAAGCATTTGCCAAGTGGTGTAGAGTGACCTAGCAAAGTGGCGGCCAGGGAGTAGGTTGCTATCTGGGCATTGGTTCCTATAGGCAAAGGTTGAGAAAGATAAATACAGCAGGAAGGGTCTGAGTTTGGATGTTACCTTGCACCTGACTCTTGGAAGGGGGTTCCCCAGGTGCTGTTCAGATACTTTTGTACATGGCCATGCATTCCTTATAAACCTGGGAAAATGTAGTTATAAAGATGGACACATGGGAGGTAAGTTATGGAATTTGAACTAAAGTTTATGGTAGCAGCTATGTGCATCGAAGTCTGGATGAGCACTTGTCAGTGGAAAGGCAAGGTGGGGCACAAAATAGAGCAGCTTGGATTAAATCTGTGTCAGTGACAAAGTTTTATACTATTTCCTCCCAAAAGCCTGATGGTGGGGAAGTTTCTGGAAGAGTATTTGATATAGTTATATAAGACTTTTAGCCGAAGTTGATTTTGCCCCTGAGACTTTTCTGGATGTCATAATTGACTGATGCTTCTGGTGGGTGGATGTCAGGGATACTGCTGGGTTTTTCCATGAGTGTAACAGCTCCACAACCCAGCCACTGTGTAGCCATTCTGTGATGTCAGCAGTGCAGCAGTGATGAGGAACATTGCTCACTGATGTTGTTTTGCTCACATGTAGTTTTTGACAAACCTCAGTGGTTCATGCTGATAGAACTGGTTTAGTGTGAATTACTTTTTCTGGTTCTTGGGTTTATAAACAAAGAAAAGAGTGAAAACCTTTTCCCTTAGTTAGGTAATGCCCAGATTCAGTGTTCACATCCCAACTGAGGGCTCCTTTCTTCTCTGACCATGCAGGTTCATCTCTGTAAGGCCAGGTGACAACTTCTGCTCTTCTTGTGGATTACTTGGTTAACAAGACCCTACCAGTGAGACTTCGAGTTTACGCAGCGGGGACCCGAGCCTCCTCAGTTTTGTACTTGCATGTGCTGGTGGAAGTTTGGAGCTGGTTGGAGCTACTGTTTACGTGGACATTTTGAGCCATTTTGAACTTAAGGCGCTGACGCTGCTAGCAATGAGCTCCCAAAGCCATCCAGGTAAGGCCTGTATCTTTGGTTTCTAGTGCTCCTGTTACAGATGTGTTGCTGCTGCCACTGCAGCCTGTTTGTTTTGCTTTAGATTTTGCTTTCCTGTGGCAGTTGCTGTTGGTGTGCAGCATCACCAAGTGTTTAGTAACTGGGGGTTCTTGTCTTTTGGTTCAAGGGGCTGTTGTAGACCTCCTGGAGATTCAGAGGATGCTCTGGGTTTGCATGCCCACTCAAATGGCAGGCAGTTTCCTTGATGACGAGGAAAAAGAATTGTGTTTGAGTATGTGATGGGTAAACATCAGCAGATAACTTGCAGAGTGAGTTTCTTGTCAGGGCAAGTGAGGAGCAGTGCTGCTGGGGTGACCCTGAGTAGGGTGAAGCCTTGGTTCCACACAGCCAATCCCGTGTCTTAGCTTGCTTTCTTTGGTGCCATTTTTTTTTTCTCCCAAGACAGGGTTTCACTGTAGTTTTGGAGCCTGTCCTGGAGTTAGCTCTTGTAGACCAGGCTGGCCTTGAACTCACAGAGATCCGCCTGCCTCTGCCTCTGCTGGGATTATAGGTGTGGACCACCACCGCCTGGCTCTTTGGTGCCATATTAAACATTTCACAGGCCTTTCTGATTCTCAGTAGCCCTAAATGCCTTTGGAAATGCTGGGTCAAAGGATTATTCTCAGGTCAAGGAGCTGGAATGGCAGAACAGGATTAGAAACTGCGTACTTGGGCCTTAACAAATACATATAAGATTTGGACTTAGAAAGTAGCAAAGCATGCATGATCCATGGTAAATTAGAGAGCCCTGACCTGAAGAACTTCTGGCTGCCTTTGGCTACTTCTAGTGTATTGTATAGTCTATAGAGCTTTAGGTGTCAGTATCTGTCCTGGGTACACACAGGATGCTGGATAGATGCTAGCTAGGATGGATGCTTGAGGTTCTGTCAGCCTATTTCTGAACCTGCTCCATTGGGTAGAGGCAGAGGCTTAGGGAGGGTCTAGGCCCTTTCCTCCCTGACTGTTGGGAGCAGAGTGGTCACACATACTTCTCTGGGGCATTATCCATTTGAGAGCTTCAGAGGGCAGGGTTCCAGGCTTTATTTAGGTAGGAGGGTTTTATTGAGTCAGTTGTTCATGTATTGATTGTTCTAAAGAAATGGTTTATGGTGATTGTAGGAAAAAGTTAAGCTGTGTAGACTGGAATGGCTACAGTAGATACTGGTATGTAGATATGCCTCCCACTCTGCAGTGAGATGAGGTGTGTGTCTTCCCTGTGCCCACATCTGTATGTGAAGTAATGTGTTAGATGTTTTTCTATGTTAGTGTGTTGTGAATATCTGTGATGTCAGTGTGCACATAAACCTGACATTCTTCTGACAGTTTGTGACTGTGCTTTATGTGGTTGTGGCAATATTCATGATAGCTCCAAATTGATATCACATAATTACTATGGATATATTATGTACAGTACTGTAAGTATTTCCACAGGATAACTTGTGAAAAACTGAAGCTGGGTTAGTAGACATACAGGTTGAAAATGTCTTTAGGATGGCTGAAATTGCTCCAGAATGTTGTCTGACTGAACTTCCTAATTGCAGTGTATAAGGGGGCATAGTTTCCTAACTTTCACCATTCTGGCACTGGGTAGATTCAGTCTGTTTTATTTCTGCTAGTATGTTGGAAAAAATGATTGTTTTCTTTGCTCTCTAAACGGGGTTTATACTATGTGACCTGATACAGATATAATCAGATCTTGTACACACTACCCAGGCACTTAAGGAAAAGTGTGCTCTTGTTATTACATTGTTGGTCTAAAGAGGTTTGTAAGTATATCTTCGTACTGTGTTTAAAATTCTCTCATACATATGTATGACCTAGTTATTTAAGTACAAGAGTACATTCTCCCTAAATGTTACATTGTCCCTATATCTATTAACTCAATTGAGTTTTTAAGCCAGGATGCCCTTTATTCTTTGTCTTCATGATTTCTGAGAAAAGTAAAATGTTCTGTTGTAGTTATAATTTTGGTATAGTCTTTTAACATTATTAATCATTTTTCTCTATACAGTTTGGTGTTTTTGCCCCAGTGCTCAATTAAAAATTAATGACTATTCTTTTGATTAATGAGCTCTTTTACCAGAGTACAGTGTTTATTTTGTTCTGTAAAATACTTGCCTGTTTTTGGCTAATGGATCTTGCCCCATCTACTTACCTCTGACTTTTCCCAGCCACTTTTTTCAAGCCTTATCCTTGTGAATGGGGTCAGCTGGATCCTGGCTTTCTCCTTCAGAGACTCTTTGCCCTTTGTGTGGGGAATTTTACCTATCATTATTCACTTATTTCCCTTCCTCCTCCTTCCCTCCCTTAGTTGAGGATCAATCTTGGAACCTCTTGCACACCAGGCAAGTGCTCTACCATTGAGCTTCACCTCCAGCCCCTCTGCTTGTTTGTCTGTCCTTGGGGTTTTGTTGGCTCTTTCTCTTGTGTAGAGTTGTGTGTGCCTCTGTGTCTTGCAATGAGCTGCTTTGTGCTGAGACCTCAGAATGTTTGCATGTCTGTGGCTGAGCTGTTTGTCCAGGGTTTGGAACTTGCTGAGACTCCTGCCTCTCCAGCCCTGTGGTCTTCTGCAGATTATTTTCTGCAGCCATATAACAGGTGCCCTCCATATGGCATATCACAGTCCTGAATACCAAGAAGGGAGCTGGCTCTGTGCCTAGGCCATAGGTCCTTACTGGTGACACATCTTTGCTTCTTGACCTTGTAGTTTCAGGTGAGTAAGTCTTCTGGGCTTTTCTCATTGTTAGGCATTGCCTTGAATCCTTCCACAGTTTATATTTTGAATTTAGTGGATTTTGGGAAGAAAGAGAATTAATAGTCGATTACCAAACTCATTATTTTTAATATTGGGAATTGAGCCTGGAGCCTTGTACAGGTTGATTACAGCCTCCTCCACAGAACTCTCCAACCTTAGATTTGCTACCCGGAACAGGAAACTTGTGACTATGCTGGGACCAAGCTAGGGAGCCAGGATAGTCACTGTCTCGAGGTTGTCTGTCTTCCTTCTTCTGCGACCCAGTGTCTTCTCTCTGGTCCCATGCCCTGGCCTGCCTGGCTCACTCCTGCATGCTCCTGTGTGGCCTGGTGCAGTGATGGTTGCACATTAGGTCCTGGTGGAGTCCTGTGGCCTTTGGGTCCTCTCTCACATTGGCAGGGCAGCTTGGCTTTGGCCTGTTGATGAAGTGGCCTTTTTATTTGCTGTGTATAACTCTTCTCTCCTCTGTTTTCCTTTAAACTCCCTGTGGTGCTGGGTGAGGCCTGCGTTATGATTTTATTGCCGTTCTTTCTGGACTTTGCTAGAGCCAGGCCCTGGCTCTCTGACGTAAAAGCCGCCTAGCTGTTGGGATTTATTGCTCTAAATAACTGTTTCCAGTGCTGTGAGCAGCCTGAGGAAAGGGCTTGGGTTAGTTCAGTTTGTGAAGGAGGTTCTGAATGGTGCTACTGGTCTCGTCCTGCACTGAAGCCCTCACTGTTGGGATATGCCCAGGCAGGCTGTGGTTACTCAGCTCTTAGACCTCTGACTGCGAGGCAGGTCCCCTGCAAATAGTGGTGTGAGGACTGATGTGCCTGAGGTCTGCTGGAAGAACAAGGAGCCATTCTTTATTTCCTGTCCATTTCCCTTCCAATAATTGCTCTTGTCTTTCTTGATGTTAACGTGAACCTAGATACTGGTAACTGGCTGGCTACCAGGAAACCCAGGCATTGTCACCTGATCACTCATGCACTCAGTTTTTGGCACTACCCTGTGTCTACAGTGTATTTGAACTTCCTTGTTTGAAGGTCTGCTTAGAGAAAGTAGGTATCCATTAGGAGAGACATCTATGGTGACCTAGCTGATGGCCTCAGATCCAGGCAGAGCCAGGATCCTTCTGTCTGTTTTCTTATCTCTAAGGTCTTAGTGAGAGGCCTGGCCAGTGTCAGGTTACAAATAAAGTAATCGCTTTGAGGGAGGCCTGTGCAATCCAAGATCAGTGCTTTAATTTGGTCCCTTCTATAGTTTAACAATATTCTGTCAGTCTGAACCATCACATGGAAGGAGGCGAAGACTGTGTCAACACAACATAATGAGTAGGGCTGTTTTCTGGGTCCCTAGAACCCTTGGCCTGGGCTGGCCTGGGCTGAGCTGAAATCCTGAAGTTCCTTCCATCTCTGTGCTCTAGTCCTCACTTTTTTGTTTTGGTTTTCTTTGCTTGTTTGTTTGTTGTTTTGAAGACCGGGTCTGACCATATAGCACTGGTTGTCCCGGAACTCACATGTATACCAGGCTGTCCTTCTCTTGTTTCTTGTCTCTGAGTGCTGGGATTAAAAGTGCATGCCTGGTCTTAGCCTTCACTTGTATGGTCTTGAGTTCTATTTGTTTCAACCAGTTTGACTGCCAAGGTTATTATATAGTAATGAAGAAATTTAGTGGTAATGAGCTTGTATCATAAAGGATTTTTTTTGTAGCTTTTATATGGTGCTCTGCAATGTGTTTGTTTCAGGGATACTGCACAGTGTAGGGTAGAGAATGAATTTTGTGGACTGAGGTGCATACAGAAGTGAGTTCTGGGCAGCTGGTAGCAGGTGAGTTAGAGACTCTGAGTGAGGCCTGGTGTAAGAGTCCAGTAGACCCGCAGGACAGGTGTGTAGGTAGTTAAGGGTAGCCAGCCAGCAGGAGGCCTAGGAGTGCAGCATTGCCAGCCAGATAGGAGCAACTTCATCTAGATCTGGTAGGGAACAGGAGGGGCACCAGGGAGGAAGCCACTCTGAGGGTGCAACAGTAGGGAGCAAGACTGAACTGGCCAAGTTCATGGAGAAGTGACCATTTCTTCTGTGCCTGCATCTGGTTCTCTGGAGAAGGAAGTGAGATGCCTCAGGCAATGGACCAGAGTTTGGTGGGAGTATGTTAATCCTGGGAGTGCGGGAGCCTGCTTTCTTAAGGAAAGACTTCCAGAATGCTTTGTGTACATCTTGCTGCCTCCTGCCCAGCTCCTAGCACATGCATCTTGCTGGCATCTTCCCAGCAGCCACCCAAGTAGCATGTGCAGCTCTCAAGTTGTCACCACCCTGGCTTCTCCATGCTGTGATTATCTGGGATCTTAATCAGTCAAGATTTGTTCTGGAAATCATGTAGACATAAGGACTTATTTTTCAACCTATTTTTTTTTTTCAATCCTCAAATTGTGTTTTGTCTTTTAAAAATCACGAATACCCTGTCACTAGGAAGAGCTCAGAATATTCACTGTCAATGGTGTGCTGATGGTTTGTTTTGGCAATTTTCTGAAAATTCTTCCACAGTTTGGGGAGCATTTGCATTTGTGTCCTTCTTTCAAAGCCCCCATTGTAGAAATGCAAATTTCTGAGTTCTGAGATGCTGAATGTTAGATGATTAATGATATTGAAATTTAAGAATGAACTCCTGGTATGTATTTGACACAGAAAACTCAATACTCGAATCATTAGGAACCATTGAGCACAGCTTGGTGCTGGAATAGAAAGGCCATAATTGCAGCACCCGGCAGTGGGGGCAGGTCGTACGTGGACAGGTGTGCAGATGCATGCCGCCTCCAGAGCTGGTCTATGCAAGGCTGAGAGCTGCTCCAGCTGAAGAACTGGCTCTGTTTAACCGTAGGTGTTTAAAACTTATAGTGATCATAAATCAGCATTGATTACTTGCTTACTCCAAGTCAAACACCGCTGTGCTTTTAAGGGACCAGAATGAATAGCGAGTTCGTTCTGAATTGTGCTTTCCAGTTATTACATTTATGTGTCCTGATAACCTTGTGAAGTGAGCTGGAACGCCATCGTTCCATTGTGTGGGTGAGAAAACCAGTATTGCCTGCCATCAAATAACTGCCTAGGTTGAGGTCAGTCAGTGCTTCAGAGGCCAGCCAGGAACGGGAATCCATGTCCCACACATGGTTCTCTGTGGGCAGCAGGGTGCTTTGGATCCAGATAACTCTAGTTATCCTCTCTACAGTATGGGACTTCCCAGGCCAGGCAGGCCATTCAGGGATGGAGTGATTCTTGCTGAGAGAAGGGATAGGCAGATCATAGCAGCTCCCAGAAAAACTATATACATTTGAAGATGTTCCCCTAGAAGAGCTGTACTGGCTGAGTCTGAAGAGCAGGGCATGATGCTTGCTGCCTGGGGTACGTGGCCTAGTGGAAACAAGGCTTAGAATGGAGGGAGAGAGTTGGGTTTGCTGTTGCGGTCTGCGTTGCCATGATCTCATTACGTCTAGATACAGAGGCTCTGACCTTACTCCCCTTTGTTATCCTCTCCTGCTACATACAGTATTACCAGGGATCTTGGCTCTCTTAGCTCAGCCATGCTTGGACTTATGGTTTTACACTGTGTGCATTGCTTATTATGTATGTTTCAGACCTCTGAACTCTCTTTGCTGGCCATGGAAAGCGGGATTAAGCTGATTGGGTGCCTTGTGAACCATGTTAATTTGGAGATTTGGGTGAAACTGAATGTTTCTCCCCAGCACCTCTCTGTCTGCTTAGTTCATGAGAACATTAGAAATGGACACCGAGGAGCACTGTGAAGATGAAAGCAAATGAAGCGGAACAGTAGGCTCACACTGCTTTCATCCGGTGCTCAGGAGCTACCACGGAGCAGTGCTCAGCATCTCAGCCTTCCTAGCTCTCACTGTCACTGTGTACTTAGAAAAGAAGTCATGAAGCTTATCTATAGGTAGCACTTGTATGTTTTAAAATGAAATCTATGGCTAGTTACATCTTTTTTTACAAATCCCATCAGAGAATGCGTTTGTAAAGAACTATAAAGTTAGTTAAAGTATCTTGGTGTTCTCTTATTTAGTGGTCTTTAGCAGGATGAATTGATTTTCTGCATTCAGTGACATTCTCACAAGACCTAAATCAGCTTTTGACTTTGTATTCCCTTTGTTGGGATCGGTTGTTGTCCAGGCATGTCAGCCTTTGATAACCAAGATTGATATGGGCAGTTCATGTATGTATGTATGTGTGTGTGTGTGTGTGTGTGTGTGTGTGTGTGTGTGTATGTGTACATGCTTCTGTGTGCATGTGAAGGTCAGAGGTCAGCCTCAGGTGTCATCCTCAGGAGCTGCCCACCTTGTTGTTTTTTTTTTTTTTTTTTTTGACACAGGGTCTCTCACTGAGACCTGGGGCTGGCTGGTAAGGGTAAGCTGGCTGGCCAGGGAGCCCCAGAGAACCTCCTGTCTACACTTCCCCAGTGCTAGGTAATATATACCACAGTATGCCACTAGGCCCAGCTTTTTACATGGGTATTGGAGACTGAACTCAAGTCTTCATGCTTGTTCAGCAAGGACTGGAATTTAAGGGAGAGCTTCCCCTTCCTCCTTAAGTTCCAAACTCTCAGAACAGTTTTTAGAAGCCTATTCCTTGTATTCTGGTTGTTTAGTTTCTGTGTCTCTGTTCATTTCTGCTGCTGTAATAAAACCCCTTTGGTGATATGACAAAGTCTACAGAAATTTTTGGTGCATTTCTGGAGGCTGGAAGGCTAAGATCAGGATGCTTGTGACTATCTTCCTCGGCCTCTGCTTGGTCCCACCCTGCTGCTTGCTTTTGTGCTGGCGCCAGGAGCCCCTCCCTATTGAAGGGCCCTCAATACACTCTGGGTGTTGTCCTCACACTTCATTTCTTCCCTGTGGCCGTACTTCTTAATGCTGCTACACTGGGTGGAGAAGCCAACATTTAGACTTCACAGAAGGTGTTAAAGCTTCCACTGGAAGAGCTGCAGGCCCCACTTGAATTAGTTTTCACTCAGTTGGTGTGCTCTTCTTCCATTCTTCAAGGAAATCTCTTGGAGAAAGTGGACTTAATGAGAGCCCTGTTTCTGAGTGCCTTGTTGATTCAAAAGACCTCACTATTGGTATGGGTGTTCTGAGAAAACTGTGAGGTTATAGTTTCTAATGCATGCAGTCTTAAGAGCAAGCTAGGCCGCTTTTAGTAGAAGGCCCTCCCTCCTATATTCAGCCATCAGCATGATGCAGAATTCTTGATGCTTTTATTTTCATCTTCACATAGAACCATGTTGAAGTGTGAGCGGCGGGCTACGTTCCTGGCACCCGGCCGCCTGCACGGCTAGCTTTATACCCGAAATAATTACACGGAAACTGTATTCTTTTAAACACTGCTTGGCCCATTAGTTCCAGCCTCTTATTGGCTAGCTCTTACATATTGATCTAACCCATTTCTAATAATCTGTAGCCCACGAGGTGGCTTACCAGGGAAGATCTTAACCTGCGTCTGTCTGGAGTGGGAGAACCATGGCGACTGACTTGACTCAGCTTCTTTCTCCCAGCATTCTGTTCTGTCTACTCCGCCTATCTAAATTCTACCCTATCAGAGGTTCCAAGCAGTTTCTTTATTAGTTAACCAATGAAAGCAAAAGATTAGAAAGAAATCACTCCCACATCAGAACCAGTCCATAACAAGGACTGACTGATTCTTCAAGCCCATGCCTTTCTCTCAGATTGATGCAGTGTGCATACCTGCCCTTACACCTTACCCTACTGCTTGCAGCTGCAGGGGCTCCTTATGAAGTGGCCACCTTATCCTCCATCCCTCTTTCTGGTAAGTAGTGTTGTTGTTTTTGTTTGTTTTTTAAAAATTAACATTAAAAATAGATTTATTGATCATTTCATGTGTATGGATGTTTTGTCTGCATGTATGTCTATGTATCATATGCATGCAGTGCCCACAGAGTCCAGAAGAGGGTGTTGGATTCCCTAAAACTGGAGCTACCATATGGGTACTGCGTTGGAACTCAGAACTTCTCAAAGAATAACAAGTACTCTTAACTACTCAGTCATCTATCCAGGTCCAGTGCTTTGTTTGGTTTTATCCAAAGGACTAGAGAGATATAATCAGTCTTTCTTAAAAATCAGGGATTGAAAGTGTTTTAGAAAGTTTGAGGTAGTGCCTGGGGAAACTGGTTGCAGGAAATGCCAGCAGTTTCCTTGGAAAGCTTCGGCGTAACTTGGAGCCTTGCAGAGTTCTCTTCATACTGTGCCCTGTGGTCACCTTAGTGATGGTAGAAAGTAGGAGGTTAAGGCCCCCTGGAAAGCCTGCATGGATATTGGCCTGAACGTGGTGGCTGAGAAGGGAACCAGATCTTCGCGGACTTTTGTCTCCCGCTTGCAGCATCAGGGCAGGTAGCGAGGGGCCTGCCTCAGAGTGGAGACACTCAGCCAAGGATCAAGGACCATACGGCACAGATGTCCTCATCGTTGGGCCTTCCTCTGAGAGTCCTGTGTCTGCAAAAGACATTTTCATCTAGGAAAGTGGTTCTTTTCTAAATGAGCATAGGTTTCACTGTCCTCTGTAGACATTTGAGGGAATATATTCGTCTTCCCCTTCAGGCAGTTAGCACAGGCAGTATGGTAGCAGTGTATCTCCTAGCACCATTGCTGAGGCCAGAGATGGGGCCATTGAGACTTGGCATGCTGGCTCCACCATGGCTTCAGTGCCCCATAATGCTTAGCCTACAGGAAATGTATCTGCTGTTTAGGTGGGAGATTGGGCTTTCTTTTGAGCTGTCTCCCTTGGGGTTTCTTTCTAGACTCTGGAAGTAGTTCAGTTTTTCATCCACCTTCCTGTTCTCCTGTGATTTGGCTCTCTTCTGTCTTCCCAGTCATGGGAAGCATCTTGCATACGTCTCATGGTGGAGGGGAAGGTCAGGTAGGGTCATGTCCACTTGTAGGCAATAGTTGACTCAGTTCAGCTGAGGTTCACAGACTAGTTGGCATGTATTTGCTTGAGAATGCAACCAGTCACTGCCTTGAGCTGGGGGACCATAGACCTTGAACCTGGTGGTCTGACATCTCACTGGGGCCATCCTCGGTAGAGGGGACAGTTTGAGTTTCCTTCAAGCTTGTGTAGTGGATAGAAGTTGGGAGACTGGCAGGTGGATAATCTGAACTGTCTCCTTGCAAAGGTTTTTACCAGGCAGCAAGGAGATGGGTAGCTAACACCCAGATATTACTGCAATGAGAGAGCTTTGCTTGGGTAGGAGTGGACAGGCAGTTCAAAGTGTTTGAGTTAGCATTTTCATTTTGCTTGATTTTTTTTTGTTGTTGTTGTTAATGTTGTTCTTGGTGTTTGTTTATTACAGGCTAGCCTGAAACTTAGCATATGACCCAGGCTAGTCTTGGACTCAAGATCTTCCTGCCTCAGTCTCCTGAGTGCTGGGGTTACAGGCATGCCCTGGGAAATACGTTCCACTTGAGGCACTGATTAAAATTATTTGTGATGATAACATCTTCACCATTACTTTCTGTAAAAGCAAGCTCTGTATTTTCTAGTGTTAGGTATTTTATAGTTTTCATCATCCATTGTTAAATTTCAGGTACCTTCCCTTAATAGCTTGTCTGAACACCTTCAAAGTGAGTTTTATACATATCTGACTGAAAACAAAATTCTGCCACTGGAAAACTAACCTGAGTTTCTGATAGATCTCAGCACTGGGCAGGAACTTCAGGGCTCATGCTAGGTCCCTGTTGATGCTGCTGCAGAGCCTCCTGCCTGAGTGAGGTCTTTGAAATGTTGGTGTTCGCTCCATTCTTGCTGTGGGTGCTCACAGAGACTTTGGGATTAGCAGAGGTCAGAGCTTATTGAATGCTATGGCCCCTGCTGATTCTAAACTGTGTCTTAGTCCTCAGGAGTCACAAGGTCACTGCAGTAGACTCAGGAACCCACCTTAGAAAAATACCAGAACTTAAATTTGTCCTACTTTATGTAGTGAACCTAGAACATTTGATCAAGTGTCATTTTTAGACTTAAAATACCTACTGTGAATAAATGAGAATTTAGCATGTTGGTTTACATCTGTGAGTCCTGGGTCAGTCTGAACCACAGAGGTTACTGCACTGTTGCAGAGGTGAATAAAGGGATACTTTTCACCCTTTAGAGTGTAGAGGAAGCTTGGGGTCATGAAGGGGATTTCATTGGCCTATGGGAGTGTGGCATCTTTGGGCTGCCTGTGAGGTCCACTGGGAGGTGTCAGGAGCAATGTGTTTGTAAGTCTGAGATGAGGCATGGTCCATGGCAGCCCAGAGCTGTTTTCACAGTGCCCTTCTCAAATGCTTGTCTCTTCTGTGAGCAGTCTCAGTGCCAGGCCAGCAGGTGGTCTGCATTGTAGCATTGCCAGACAGGGCCTCCAGGCTGTGTATGTGGCCTGGCCTTCTTGGGAGTCTCCCCTGTTCCTTTTCTTTGTCTCTGCTGAAGGTGAAGCAATGTGTAGAAACAGACTAGTGCTGCTGGGCTCATTGGTAGCTTGTCCCCAGTCTGGCCTGGGTCCAGTCTGCACTGCATGTATTCCACAGGGGCCTGGGCTGCAGACCTCAGCGGAAGCCAGTTGTCTTGTCTGCTCCTCTGTTCCTGGAAAGCCTTGCCACACACAGCCAGGGCCACTCTGGGTGCATCCGGTCTCTGCTGTTGCCGTTTGTTTGGGAGCTATTGGCTCTGGTCAGATATGTGGATGTGCTGTTAATTTGTCCTCATTTTTGGAAGGAAGTTGGTGGCTCAGACGAAAGGAAGAGCCACAAAATGTCAAACCCAGCAGCGGCCGTCTGACGTGGCTGTTGATCACCACAACATGGAATGAAGAGGAAGCTTTTGATTTCCTTGCTTGCTAGGTTGAGGCCATAATTTATTGACTCTTTGGAGTCCTGATCCCTTCCTGTTAGTATTGCTAAAATTTTCTGGGTGAGCCAGTGGCATAGGAGTCCCTGTGTCTGTGAGGGCTTAGTGCTGGTGTGAGCTTCTGGTGCAGCCTTCCCAGAGCTGAAGGGAAAATGGCAAAATCTCAGGTGTAGTCTGACGGTGATAACCACATCTCCAGAGATGCTGTTCTGCCATGACCCCTGGCTGCTGCTCTCCTGACAGCCAGCTGTTCAGCTGTTCTGTAAAGCCAGTATGGAGCAGAGAGCTCATTCTAGGCCTGATTCTTGTTAGTGTGATGAGATGACCCTTCAAGCCATGATTTTCCCATCAGTCCTAATCAGTGGAAGCACACGAAAGTATCAGATCCTGGAAAATCTGTATCCAGATATACCTGCCAGCCCCTCGCATCTGCCGAGGGCATTAAAAAAAAAAAAAAAAACCCAGAGGTATCTAGGGAAAGGTGGGATTCCTGGATGGGGTCCCAGAATAGGAAACCATGGAAAATGGAGGAAATTCAAGAAAAGTCTTGATTTTAGCTGTGAACTGTGTGTCAGTGTTGACTCCTCGGCCCTGGCTGTGCACCGTAGATTACTAAGACTCTGAGCTCCAGAAATGAAGTGCATCAGCAGGTGTTCTTTCAGGAGTGCTTGTTCACCCACTGCAGGCACCCCAGAATTTAGTGCTTGCTTTGTTCCTTTATGCTTGCATGTGGATGTGAGGTCACCTGTCGTACGGATCTTCCTTGGTAAACACGAGATCTAAGTGTTCCCATGTGGGAGCTTTCTCTTGCCGGATGCCAGCCTCCAGACAGGTGTGAGGTCTCAGTGGGAGCTCAGGAAAGAAGGGCACCTGGACCTGCTTTGCAGAGAAGTAACCACAGTGTTTCCTGCCTTCTTGCACCCACATCCCTGCTCAGGCATCATCCTTCACTTTTCCTATGTTAGATGAGTTTTTTAAGTTTATTAAAATGGCATCCATACAACATTTGCTCTTTTCCGTCTGGATCCTTTCAGTAGTGTGTTTGCAAGGTGGATATGGCAGCTGGTCTATTTCCATGGCTGTTTAATGTTTCACTGGACGGACTAACCCAAGGTGTTCTTTCATTTGGTGCTGATGTTTGCATGGTTTTCACTTGGGGTTCTTCTGTTTGATGCCGTGGTAGCTTGTGTGTAGCGGATGATCTGTGCAGATTGACTGTGACAGTGTGCTCTGACCTGTGCTGCATTAGCGTGCTGTCTGACTCACATGCAGTCTTCAGCATTTTGTACAGTCTTCTCATCTTCATTGTCACGGCTGAATTAACTAAAGATGCTGATCACTTTCGTACGGATAACCAGCCGTATGTGGGTGGTGGGGAAGTTGCCTCTTCAGTTCCTGGATGGAAATTCAGGAAACCAATTTGTCTTTGTTTTTCTTACTGATTTGTGGCAGCTTTTTTGTTTAGATTGGGTGGATATGTGTCTTTTTGTTGGTTATGTCTACTGCTGTTTTCTGTCAATCCTATGGGTTGTCTTTTTCTTTTTTTAGTGTTTTTATTTAACAGATGCTTTTAATTTTAATATAACACATTATTTCACTTGATTTATTTGTGCCTGTCTGAAGGACCTGAGGAAGCTCTGTATAATAATTTTTAGTAGAAACATTACCACTTTATCAGTCATATTTGGATTTTTAAAGTATGGTGCAAAGTGGGGGTTAGATATCAGTGGCTTTTTGAAGGGTTAATATTTTCTCTTTTACTGTACAATGCCAATCAAGTCTCTATGTGAGTGGATTTGGATCTAGACTGTTCTGACCCATCTGACCCATTGCCCTACTTGCCTGTGCCAACAGAGCCATCTTTGTCAATTAGGTTCTTTTTGAACTAGTTATGCTAGTTTTTTGTGAGGTTTTTTTTTTTTTTTGTTGTTGTTGTTATTTGGG
>NW_026068020.1:519843-581993 GCF_014885135.2 Alexandromys fortis
CTCCCCTTCTTTTCCCTCCCCTTCTTTCCCCTCTTCTCTCTCCCCCCCTTTTTTTTGGACAGGGGTTTGTGTGTGTGTGTGTAGCTCTGGCTATCCTGGAACTCATTCTGTAGAACAGGCTGGGCTTGATTCAGAGGCTCTAGAGATCCAACAGCCTCTGCCTCCCAATTGCTAAGATTGAAGGTGTGCACCACCACCGCCCAGCTTAGTTTCTTTCCTTTTAAATTTTGATATTAAGCTAATGCTGGCTCCTTAAAGTGTGATGGAGTCTTTTCTTTCTTAATTCTGTTATTGGCAAAGATTTTCGGTAGAGTCTGTTGACCACATCTCCAGTGCACCACCACCTCACATCTTTCTACCACTTAAGATAATGTAAGAACCAGTTCTGTTTTTCAGATAGGCTAAAAATCAGGCAGTAGATTTAGATTGTATTTGGCTTGTGGACTCTAGTGTGCCCACCCTGTCAAGCCTTCTGAGGAGTTCAGGAAGCCATTATTATTATCCCTGAGGTATTTGGAAGATCTCTAGATAAACCCATCTCTGGGTTCAGTGGTCAAGTGCCTCTGCCCTCTCATCTTTGTACTGTCTGTGGGGTTGTTGTTATCTTCCTTTTTCCTTCCCGATGGTGGACGTTGCCTATTTCCTTCTCCTCACTGGACTCAGAGACTTACTGTCGCGTCCACCCTCGACCAGCAAGGAAAAACGCAACACCCAGAGCTCTTCTTGCAGCAGTTTTCAGGACTTTATTCACAGCAATCTATCTCTATCTCCTTCTCCTTCTCTTTCTCTCTCTCCCTTTCCGGGCAAACTTCTCCCAGCCCTTAAGTAGGCATGGGCTGCCAACCCCGAACTGCCAGGTGGGCACTGCCCATAGGTTCACGCATATGCAGGCAGCTGATAATCATTGCGTGATCATAGCATAGGTCAGGCCTTAGCCATCTCAGGAGTTGATTATACATCTCCATCAGGTGTGGCTCTATGCTGCTCGCTACAACTTACTAGTTGTTTTAGTATTTGTAAAGGACCAAGTTCAGTTTCTTGATTCAATTGGATTGGATAAGCAACTGCTGCTCTTACAACCTTTCCTTCATTTTATTCTCTAGTTTCAATATGCTGGGTATTTTGTTTGCTTACTGATTAAAGTATTCAGATCAATACATTTGTTCACACTTTCTTGTTTTGTAGTAACTGTACTTAAGACCTGGCGTTTTCGTAAGTGTGTGGCTTTAGCCAGATTGTGTGAACTTTTTAATACATTTGCTTTGTCATTCAGTTAATGGCATTACCTAATTTCTCATTGTATCTCCTTTGAACAATGGGTTATTTGGAAACGGTTATGTAAATTTATAGGCAAGTTTCTTTCCTGCCCAGTACCTCAGCTATTCAGTTCCAAAGAAACACACAGAGGCGCCATTTGTAATCGGAAACTGCACTTTCGTTTCCTGGCTGCCCAGACCTGCATAGTCACACAGACTGTATTAATTGTAACACTGTTTGGCCAATGGCTCAGGCATATTTCTAGCTAGCTCTTACATCTTAAATTAACCTGCCTAGCGGTGGTGGCACACGCCTTTAATCCCAGCACTCGGGAGGCAGAGGCAGGCGGATCTCTGTGAGTTTGAGGCCAGCCTGGTCTGCAAGAGCTAGTTCCAGGACAGAAACCAAAAAAACTTAAAGAAAACCCCTGTCGAAAAAAAAAAAAAAAAAATTAACCTGTTTTTATTAGTCTATGTATTGCCACGTGGCTGTGGAATTACCTCATTTTCTACATGTCTTGTTTTCTTGGAGGCTGGCTGGCGTCTGCTTGACTCTGCCTACTCTCTCTATATCTCTTTGTTAGAATTTTCCTGCCTGGCTTCACTCTGCTAAGCCAGAAACAGCTTTATTCATCAACCAATAAAAGCAACACATATACAGAAGGACATCCACATCATAAATTTCCTAAGTTTTTTTTTTTTTTTTGGCTTATTTTGGTCAGTCTTCTAAGTGTTTCACAAGTTCAATTCTATGGCATTTAGTCAAGTTTGATAGTTGTAGTGCTCAGATCTGTGACCTGACCAGTGTCCTGCTGCTTTTGGAAGGCTCTGCTGTGATTGTAGATGGGAGGGACTCTCCTTTTAGTCCTGTTAGGTTTTGTTCTTGTGTGTGGTGTGTCTATTTTAAGCCCCCATACAAATTGGAAGCCTTACACTTTAGTGTTAGAATACCATATTTGTGTTATTATGGGATGTGTCTTTTCTCTCTGTGTTGTTGCCTAATGTATAAAGTCCAGTTTCAGGTTCTATGAGAGCCAGTCCATGCTGGTTGTCTCCTTGTTCTTTGTTCGTGGCTTGGAAGATAGCAGCTGCCTGAGAGGCTGATGACTAAAAGTGCTCTTCCTTTCTCTCATCCTCTCTCTTCCCTCTCCCATTGGCACCCCATAGCTCTGACTCCCTTGACAGTCCTCCTGTTGCAAAGCCAGCAGATACATCTGTAACAGTTTACATTTTATCCTGACCACCCTCATCCTTGACTGGAGGGTGCCTTGGTAGAACTCAATTCTGTAAGTAAGTCAAGTCTTACCTGCCAGGGTCAGTTGTCCTGTTTTCTGCCTAATGTCAGATGTACGTTGTTGGCCACTCTTCAGGGGCCCCTGTCCTGCACTGTCCAGATGGCTCTGTTTTCTCTGTTCCATGGCTATACAGGTTAGCTGATTTTTATGTTGCAGTGAAATGAAGTGGGCTGAATTACATCTGTAGCCTTGAGCCTCTCTAGTAGCTCTTTTATTCATATCTTTTATGAAGTGATTTGTGTTGTAAGTGGTGTGAAGCCTTTCTCCCTGCCTGCCTGCCTGATTTCTATCTTCCCATCTGTGCATCCAGCCCCCTTAGCATCAGTGAAGAGTCCATTCAGGAGTTAGCATTAGCTCGAGAAATAGTTTGGGAAGGAGGAGGTATGGTGGGCATCATGGGATGTGGGGGGCCAGGGACAGAGTACTTGCTATACAGTGGGAGTGGAACTCCAGTCCTTTGTCCTCTGTGGAGCCAGGGGCTATGTGTTAAAGACCTTAGTTCTTGATCCTAGGAACAGTAAACCAGAGGCCAGCAGATGGATGGTTTTGGGGCTGCCACACTTGGGATAGGGTGTAACATGACTTCTTTAGAGTATTTCTTGTTTTGTTTTTGAGATATAGGAATGCTAGCTGTAGTTATCCATGCATTTGCTGTAACATATGTGTCATTAACCTTGCATTTTAGGTGGCATGGTTATACATAGTTAACCATGTGTTTGATGTAACATGGTATGTGTCATTACCATGTATTGTTATGACATAGTTGTACATAGTTAGCCATGCATTTAATGTAACATGCTGTGTGTCATTAACCATGCATTTGATGTAGCATTGTTGTATATGGTTAGCCATGCATTTGATGTGACATGGCTGTGTGGTGAACCATGCCTTTGATATGACTCAGCTGTGCAAAGTTACCCATGCATTTGATGTGATGTGGCTGTATGTAGTTAAGCATACATTTAATGTGACATGACTGTGCATGTGTTTGATGTGACATGGTTGTGTGTAGTTGACCATTGTATTTGATGTCACATAGCATCTGGGGGTGTGCAAAGAGGGTTGCAGGAAGAGCCTGACTTGCCCATGCAAGTAGGATACCCTGGGAGGAGGCTGCTGCAGACACTTGCAACCCTCACATTCTAACTTTTTCCTTTTTAGGTGGTCTCGTATTTTTCAAACTTTGAAACCCATTTCCTGAAAAAGGGATTATAGCAATAGATTATAAGATCAGAGGCTTCCAGTCATTTCCATAGACACCCCCAACCATGGAGTGTGCACACTGGTGAGGTTGTGCAGACGCCATCAGAAGGGGACCCCTGGGAGAAGATTGGCTCTGGGGCAGACCAGTGGATACTGCGGCCAGCCGCAGCAGGGCCAGGCATTGTGGCAGGACCTCCCCAGCCTGGGCCTGGGCCTGGGCCTGATTTACCAGCCTGGAGCTGCTTGGAAACCTTGGGTGTGCTGCTCCCAGAGGAGGAGTGGCTCTGCTTACACTTTCAGCCTCAGGCCAGGCAGCCCTGGCCAAGTGGTTTCTTAAAAAGAATTCTTCCTCCCCTGATTAATTTCTGGCATGCAGTGCTTGGGAGCTCTTGCGTCAGTAAATCGTCATGAGCCCTCAGTCGTCTGGATCAGACATAAACACTAGGCCCAGCTCCGCCACTCCTGACACCCTGCCAGGCCTGCTTGCCCTCTAAGCCTCAGGATGGGCAGCTACAGACAGACAACAGGGACTCTTGCTGCTCACAGAGTCCTAGTTCAGAGGGCAGCTAACTCAGCACCACATGCTGCGCTCGTAGGTCAGGGTGCCGTGCTCAGTTGTAGCTTATTTGTGGAACCGTATGCTGTTTCTCCCCTGACGTCCTGGACACATCCATTGGGTATTTTACTCTTTGGAACAGTTACTGCCTTCCATTGACATTCTCTTTGGGTTTGGAAAGGTCCCCGTGTGAGATTTACTCAGTGGTTTTAGCATCAGGGGATCCTAGAGAGTGAATATGTTCCCTGCAGTGTACAGAACTTGTTGCTGAAGTCTGAGGAATCCAGTGAACTCCCTATAGGGCCTTTTTTTTTTTTTTTTTTTTTTTTTTTTTTTTTTTTTTTTTTACCAGCATTGAAACCCTCTCTTTGTCTCATCTCTCCCCTCTGTCCAAGATACCCTTTTGGTTTTAGCCTGTATTATCAGAAGAGGCCAGAACAACTAAACATTTCTCTTTCATCCTTGAGTGCACACTTGGTCAAAACATGATCAAATGTTCTGCCACAGCTCCTTCAGATTCCTGGAAAACAGCTTGTAACCGATGGTCTGCTGTCAGTGTGAGACTCAAACATTAGGGCTTCTAGGTATCTCTAGGGAGCATGTGTGGCTGTAGCTGCTCCAGATGCTAACAGTGTGGACTCTGGACAATTACCCTATGCTTGTGTCAAGCCATCCTGTGTTTGAGGCAGATTCCCTCAGGCTGCAGAGGCATAGGTACAAAGCAGTGCTGAGGCCTTGATGCCCAAGTGGCCTGTCCGGAACATAATCTCAGGGACTTTGTTTTCTGCTGTTTCTTCTTTGTTTTCTACTCACTTTCTTCTTCCTCTACTTCCCTCCCACAATTATAGGGGAGATTTATGAATGAAATCTAGGGTGTCGGTAGTACTAACATACATGATGCCAAGAAAATCAAGGCAACCTGTTTCAGCCTTTAGGGCTCTGCCACAGTGGAGCTAGAGCTCAGTGTTTCCCATACCACCTAAGCTCTATGAGGGCAGGCATGGCCACTTCTTCCCCAGGTCCCTGGGTAAGGGATGGTGCTTACAAGACTCAGGGTTGTTAATGTCACTTGCTCCCTAAGCCTTCTATCTGTCAGTGGGAATATATTGCTTCTGCTGCAGGCTTGTTGAGACTCCATGGCTGGGCCAAGTATTCAGACGCAGTTGAGAGCACAGAGCCAAGTCCAGGTTCCTGGTGGTTTCCTGTGATGGAGGGGGAGGGTGGTTACAGCCTCTGGTTTCGAAACATATGCTCAGTAAAGGCAGGTTGGCTCAGTCATCATAGGCTAAGCTTTTTTGAAACGTGTATATGGGTATCATTGCAAGTGATATAGTCTCACTGGTTTCCTCTCCTTGATCTTTTACAGGGCCTGGGAAAGTCTTGCGTCTATGTGCTTCTGTTAGGAATGAGAGCAGAATGTCCTTTGTGGACAGGGTATTCATAGGAACTGCTCCACTGCCTCTGTTTGCTGTCTAGGGTCTTAAGATAACATGGAAGTGGGCCTCTTGAGGCACAAAAGCAGTTGCTGTTTGCTTCTTAGGATGACTTCAGTAAAGGCCCTTAACTCCCCACTTAGCTTTACTGTTTTTAACAACACAGGGCACCAGTCTGTGGTGAGTACCCCATTCCCTGGTATCTTTCATTTACTGTGTCTTGAAAACTTTTCTATATCAATTATGTATATGGTGTACATATGGTTGTGACAGCACATGCTGTAATCCCTGCATTCAGAGGCAAAGGCAGGAGTTTGGACCTAGGCTGGACTGTGCTGTGAAACACTTTTTCTTTTCTTTACACTGGGTGTTAATTCTTATCTTTTTCAACTTGGTTCATTGTGTGTCTGTTACTTAATGTGGCAAAATACAGGCAGTGTAAACATTCCCATTGACCATTTTAAAGCGCATTTCAGTGATGGCATAAGTACTTGTGCATGGTCCCTTTCCAGGTAGAAACTGTCCCTTTCAGTACCAGCTATGCATTCCCTTCTCAGCCCTAGTGGCCACTGTTCTGCTTTCTGTTGAATCCGTTCCTAGGTACCTAAGGTAAGTGGGATTATGTAGTGTCTGTTTTCTGCCAGGCTTATGTCGTGCAGAACAGTGTTTCAGGAACCATCTGTGTGTAGCACCTGATTCCTCATTCCTTTCCCAAGCTGAATAACGTTCCATTCAGTACGATTCACACCTTGTTTATCCATTCTGCTGATGTAACTTGGGTGGTTTCCCGGTTTTGGCTACTGTGAACATTGGTGGATTTGTGTTTGTTTGAGTCCCCTTTGGGGCAGATCTGGAAGGTCATGATTATGCCATGTGTAGTTGTTGAGAAACCAGTTTTCACAGTGCTATGTGGTGATCTATCTATCTATCTATCTATCTATCTATCTATCTATCTATCTATCTATCAGCAATGCCTGTTGGGTCTACTTTTTTGAACATCCCCTAACTTTAGATACCTTGCCTTTGTTAAAGATGGCATTTCACTGTGGTTTTCATTTGCATTTGTTAGTAAGTAGAGCTCCTGAGACCACCCCATATGCTTCCTGGCTATTTGTGTATCTTTGTGTAATATGTGCCTAGGGTTTGGCTGTTTTCTTATTGTAGAATTGTGGAAGTACTTGATGTATTTGGTCTATGGCTTGCCCATGCTTCTCCCACTCAGTGTTGCTGTTGCGTTCTCTAGTGTCTGCTTTTGAGGAGGTTCAGTTCTTATTTCCTTTTGTTAGTTGACTTTGGGGTCATATCTGAGAAGTTGCTGCCAGGTCCACGGTATGAAGACCTCTTGTTTTCTGTTAAGAGTTTTATGGTTTTAGTTTCTGTGTTTAGATCTTTAAATTTAGGTTAATTTTTGGTTACTGTGTAAGGTGGAGATCTGCCTTCATTGCTCTTTTTGGGTGATGTTGTTTGCTTCTAAGTGGTTGTACGATTGGGAAGTACTTGGTCTTAGAGAAAGTTTTCTTTGAAAGCAGCACCAGCTACAGTACGGTTGTTACCGTTTCCAGATCAGCATAGCTGTTATTCACTCTAGGCCAGGGTGTGTGGCCATTCTTACAATGTTTCCTTTCCTGACTCCTACCGTGCCTCTGTGGTTCTTTCTCAGCATGTTGTTATCCATATCTCTCCTGTTGTGTCTCCATCTGAAGAATGAAGTATGTGAGAATGGCTGACGAGGCATCTGTAGGACTTAGGGCAGGTGTTACGCAGCTCAGGTCTGCAGTTGTACAAGACTGTGAATTGGTGAACCCCGTAAGTGGTGCTTCCAAGCTACTCTTTCAGCTTGCTGCAGAGTTCCTACTGGGATCTGCCCTTGGACCCCGAGTACACTGGCTGTAGCAGGTGGGCTTCTGGTGGGGAGACAACAGCACACACAGATGCCTTTGTAGCACTATTAATAAAAACCCAGAGACAGATATTGGGGTTCAACCTGAAGGCCAAAAAATCAAAATCGCGAGCTACTGGCTTTCCTTTACCTCAATCTGAAATGGAGATCTCAAGGTCCAGGAATCTTAGAATGAGACTGTGTCTGAGAGCTGTCTCCTCCTGTCTTATATTCCTCTCTAGTGCTGAGATTAAAGGCGTCCACCACAACTGCCCATTGTCTGTGGCAAACTAGTGTGGCTACTCAGATTAAAGGAGTGAGTCATCACTGCCTTATCTGTAAGGTTGACCAGTGGGCTGTTTTACTCTCTGATCTTCAGGCAACTTTATTTATTAAAATGCAAATAAAATATCAATACACACCTCGGCCTTGTTAGGTTCTTGCCTAGCAGACTTGTAGCAGCAGTACCGCCTTTGCAGGGAGCAGGGTTACTATTTTATCTGAATGAGCCTAAATACTGCTGTTACTACCTTTAACCAATGATGCTTGAAGAACTGAAGTGCCACTCTTCTCCTGTGTTTAATTTTCTTTATAAGCCTTCCTGTTTGGAATAATGTACCTTGTGAATCTGTTTTCCTACTTAAACTTCATACATGGGTTCATTTTGACAGAGGGAACTTTTTCATCTGATGTCTCAAGCTTTTGTGTTTCCTTCACCTAACTGTTCTTAGACTTTTTCTCTGCACATCCAATTTGAGTTTCAAGTTTAGGATATTTGAGCATTTCCTTTGAAAAACTCAGATGCTCAAAGTTTTGTTGCTGGCAACATAATTTTCAGTTGTGAGTCAGTGCTGCTTGCCTGTTACGTCTTCTTAAAATTTAGAAGTCTTATCAGCCACATCAATGTTTCCTGAGTGTCTCAGTGTCTGTGGCCCCATGCAGGTGTGCTTTTTGTGGTCTGGATTTGAAGTGAAGCTATAAAGAATATATTTTGTTTTGAATTTTCACAGTTCATTTAAAATTACAGGCCTTTAAAAGCATGTATATTTGGGCTGGAGAGATGGCTTAGAGGTTAAGAGCACAGGCTGCTCTTCCAGAGGTCCTGAGTTCAATTCCCAGTAACTACATGGGGGCTCATAACCACCTACAATGAGATCTGGTGCCCTCTTCTGGCATGCAGGCATATATGCAGGCAGAACACTGTATACATAATAAAATAATAAATCTTAAAAAGTATATGTTCTTATTTTTTGATTTTTGTGACACTCCTTTTTGCTCAAATATTATGACCCTAGTTTTGTGTGACTACCACCCATGGCATCTAGAGGGTTCATGCTGCTTTTAGGTAGTTTCTGATTCTGGCTGGATTCCTCCCACTGAAATCTGGGGTAGGGGTGGAGTGACCTGGAATCTGCTCTCCATTCCTAGTGGTTTCCCTGTGGAAGGGGCTGGCTTCTCAGGCACAGTGCCTGTGCTGTTGGCCTGGGCAGCCATGCTTGTGAGGTGCTTTACCATAGAACTACTCTCAGCAGCTGTCAGCATCACTTTTTAATTTTGTGTGAAAGTTTTTTTGTTTTAATAAATATGAAAAATAGTTCCCTCCCCAATTTTGAAAGTTTCCATGTAGTATCAACTTAAAATCTGGCAATGCTTAAAGGTGTGTCAGGGAAAGAAACTGTTCACTTTGCCCTACTGTGACACAGTTCTGAGAAATGACAGCTAACACTTGGTGTGGATCCCCTGGCATCCTGCCCTCATCCCCACCTGTCCCTGTCTCTGTGCTCCTACTCATTCTCAATCTGTAACAAATATGATGGAACAGTGATCTTTTTGTAGTTGTTAATATTTTAGTTCTTACAGATTACCTTTAAATGGGAGTTAACTTACCTATAGTATACAAGACTTCAGTGAACATTCTTATATATGTATCTTTTTGTGTGCGGCCAATGGGCGATTATTATTAGAGATTTTGGATACAAGTTCAGAAAAATAGGATAACTGAGGCAAGGGACGAACATTTTAATAACATTGCTCCCTAAGATATGTGTGACATATGTTCCCTCTGGCTGTGTGCAATGTCTGCATTTCTTCATTACTCCTTTATTGACTTACACCGGGGGCAGGCTCACAAGAATGCCTGGATGCTCTAACCAGATGTGTGGAGCTCATCAGTCTACTGGAGTGTGAGTCTCAAGGTGCTGGTGTTTAGAATCTTGGGCATGAGTATCTATCTGGTCTGTTTCCCATACCATACCACCACCTTTCCCAACATAAATCTTCATTAAACATTTCCCACACATCAGGCTACTTTAAGAACTGGAGGCAATGATTAGTCTGGTGTCACTTATGTGCTCAGAGGAGGGCAGAGATCAGAAGAATGAGTAATGGTAACGTGGCTGGCTTGCCTGACATGAGAGGTGTCCTCCTACAAGTGGACATACTCTGGATCTCTGTGACAGTTTAGGGACAGATACTGTGAACCCTGGATTTGCCCATTTTATAGATGAGAAACTGAGGTATCAAGAAAGGAGTTGTGTGAGCAATTGGAGGCAGTTAGTTACCAGGCTGCAGGCTTCCATCTGTCTGAAGGTTTTGTGGATGAGAAGGGCAGGAGCTGTGATACTCTCTTCTGCTGGGAAGCCTCAAGAAGGCCAAAGGCCTTCTGATTTTAAGTTTTCAGATCTCTAGGTAATTATGTGTGAGTCGACTCCGAGGAGCACACTGGGTCTGCAAGCAGCACGATGGCTGGCCAGTGACTTCCAAGCAGGGTATGGAATATGTGGAGTTGACTGAGGGAGAGAGTGTGAGAAATAATGGAACCCAGTAGACCTCGGGGAAGATTGGATGTAGGGAAGAGAACTTGGCATAGACAGCATGGTGGCTGATGTGCTCACGTGTCAATTGGGTGGATTGAGCCACCAGACCTCGAGGGATGAACTTCCATCTCTAGAAGTAAGATGTGGCTGTGTAGATTGTTCCTTTCTGGGGTTGGTGAGCAGCACCTAAGTGGTGAGCCTGGGGAATGGAAGCACAGCAGGGTGGTGGCCTTAACACCAGCTTAAGGGCGCTGCCAGACATGAGCTGCAGTTACTAGAAATGGCTGATTGTTTTATATATACAATGTACTGAGTTTGATTTGCTGATTTTTTTTTTTTTAAAATCTGGCTGTGCAGCTCATACTGATCTTGAACTTAGGCCCTGCCTGCCTCACTCTGCCTTCTGAGTGCTGGGATTTCAGGTATTTGTCACCACCGTGCTGGGGCTTATATAATTTATTATAAATTGTCATGGTTTATATAAATACATTTCAGTTGCCAAAAATGAATTTGCTATGCTTTTGTTTTTATGTAATATTTTGTCAAATTGCTGAAAGGTCAACTTCAAGTAGATTGGCATAAATGTACAGATTGCTGCTTCCCAACCTAAACAGTCAGCAAGTCAGATAAACAGCAGTGCTGTGCAAAGTGCTGAACAGCAGAACAGACGGAAAAGCTGGGAGTACTGTGTCAAGAGCACTGTGTAGAGGTTTTTAGTAGAGAGAGATCACAGTCAGTGAGTGGGCAGAACATTGCACTATTCTCAGAGTAGTCCAGACTACCTGGAGGAAAAGCTGCTGCAGGCTACTGATGGGCCTGTGGGTACAGGGTGGGACATTGGGTCAGAGGGATGTGGCACCAGACTCAGCCTGCTGACTTGTGACAGTGTACAACAGGGGGTTTCTGGAGGAAGAAAAAAAGGCCCTGGTAAGAGACACTGAGGGGATGGCTAGTAAAACATTTCCTATCTGAGAGTTGAAAACTAAACTAACTGCCCGAGTTAGTGTGTGCAGAATCATGTGTCACTCCAGAGACTGTAAGCCTAAGCCTAAAACAAGGGTGGGACTCCCCTCCCAGCACAGCTGGAGGAGCCGTGGCTGTCACTTGTAGGATGCGTATCTTTGGGTTTACAGCTCTAGGAAGGATGCAGCCATGGACTTTTCTGAAAGAATTCCTTGCTACCTGGGCATGGTCAGCATCTACCACATTTTCTGCTTGGATCTAACTTAACATCACCTCTTATCAGACACAAGTGTTGTCTGGCTTTATGAGGCTCAAATGCCTTGATTTTAGAACCTGTTAAAGAGAACAATAAAACAAAGGTGGCATCACGTTTAACTTGTAAACACAATTTTAAAACCCTGTGTGTGAGTAGAAAGAATATCATAGCACTTTATATATACAGCTTCTCACCAGGAGAGTTTCATCACAGGAATATTGTACAAGGAATGCTGTGTAATTCTCGTTAAAACAGGAAAATGTTTTAGAAAAGTAAAAATGCCAGGGAAGTTAATACTCTAACTTGTATAGATTTAAAATCTTCAAATTGGGAGGAATCTGTAGTTCTTATGAGTGATAATTTTGGGCCATCTGCAATCAGGGGTGAACCCTTTCCTTGGTTCTGAGCTCAGATCTTTGTACTTTTGATGCAAGCACTTTACTGACTGAGCTGTGTTGGAGTTTTCTTAGTTTTTAAAATCAAGCTTTATATAGTCCCCCACATAGCTGTTTTAAATTTTAATTGTAAAATACTGTTAAAAATATGCACCCCTATTTGCCCCACGTAAAGAAGCAGTAACCAGCATCACCTGTTCTCCATAGGACCCAGGCTCCCTGCTTCTTTTCCCCTGCCTTTAATAAGTTTTTTTTAAAACCATATACATACATGTCCCTAAAAAATATTGTTTTGATTATGCATTTTTAAACTTGATGTAGCTTGTGGGACTTGGGGATGAAACTTGATGAGAGTCATCTATGTAGCACCTGTAGTCAGTGTCCCTTGTTGTTTAGTGTCTGTCTTGAGTATCCCTGACACAGTCTTTGTCCTGTAATAGTGTGGATTTCCTGGTACAGGTATGAGTGGTGTATGGTGGGAAGTAAGCATTGCTGGACCCTGAGGTGCTGTGACTGCTCCAAGCAGCTCTACTCCACCTCCCACCCCCAACACCTGCCGTCCATGTTGAACTGGCCCTGGCAACCATAGCCATCAGGCTGATGAAAGGGAATCCTCTGGGCATAGACTGAACTACAACTAGGCACCAGCCTCCTCTGTAGGTGGTTTGTAGCCTTGTGTCTGAAGTACCAATGTTTCTGTTTGTTATTTGGCTTCAGGTCTGTAAGATGGATGGCCTGTGTGTGGTCTTTTCCTTCACTGTGGAGCTAGTCCAGTGATTGCTTTCTTCAGTATCTCCTGCTCTCTCTGTGATTGCTCAGGAATAAGTCTTGTTTTAATGTTTTCGTGTTTGTTAATGTTATTGCTAACTCTTTCTGCATTCTAGAGTCTTTGCTCCACTTCCTGTATGTTTATTTTGTCTGTATCCCATTCTCATTGGACCACATTTTCTCCAATCTTTATTTTCTTTTCAGGAGTGTGCCCCTGTCTGCTTTTTGTCTGAGAATGGTGTCTTTGACCTTCTCTTTTATGTGAAGTTTCTTTTTCTGTGGTTTCGCTGCTTGATAGCATGGATGTCCCTTTGAGGCATATGTGGGTTCAATGCTCCCTGATCTCTTAGTCTTGTATGTTTTCACTCAGCATTTTATTTTTTTAAAGCTCAATCTGAAGGTATTTTAGAAATTTGGGGAACATTTTAGCACTTTTTTTTATCCTGTATATACTACCTAAAAGAAGGCCAGCCTTCCATTACCCTCCATCATTATTGAAGCCAGAAAGTTTACTGTGACCCAGTACTGTTTTCTGTAGTACATGTGTGTTCCATTTTGTGATTGTCTGCTAAGAATGGCTTATATGTCAGAAAAAAACATGAGGTTGTTCTGCCTAGCATTCGTGCCTTATGTGCTACAGTCTTTTCTAAGCTAGTATAGTCATCTTTTGTGATGCTTTGTGACAATGACAGTATGGAAACAGAGTTGCCATTAAAAAAAATTCCCTGCTCTTGACTTTGGTACCTGTTGGGTTAGCAGACTGCAAAGGTGTGTCCTAACGCACCTAGTTCCGTGGCTTACCTTTGTCCCTTGAGACTAAGGAGGTGGTGCCAGTTGCCTGCACTGAGAAACTGCTGTTTCTCTCTAGTACACTTGGTAGAGAGTCTCGGGACTACAGGCACCCTGGTACTCCCTCGCCTCTGACCTGAGGCTTCTGAAGTCTTCCAAGAGTTATGCGTGGCCCTGGTGTTGTTATAAAGACATCGCCTGTGGTCATGGGCACTCTTGATAACTGACATTTGTTTAAAGTGACTTTTCACATGAAGACTTTTCCTTTCTTGTTTATGTTCATTGGAACTTCCAGGTTCTTGCTTGTTACCCGGGTCATATTCCTTTATTGTTGTGATCTTTTTGGTGCTCAGACTGCCCCAGACATGACCCATAGAAACTCTTGTTCTGGTTTCACTGGTGGATCCTCAGAACTTAAGGGCCCCTCTTCATACTGACTTAGTAGTGTTCCAGTCTTGGGATTGCTATATCTTTCATGAAATCTCAAAGTGTTTGTTTTTGACACATACATGCGTGTATGGGTAAGTGTGGGTGTACTCCATGTGTGGGTGTATTCTGTGTGTGTGTGTGTTAGAGAGAGAGAGAGACAGACAGACAGTGTATACCAGAGTTGGCATCTAGTATATTTCTTTACTGCTCTCCATGTTATTTTTTTGAAACAGGATCTCTCACTTACCCAGGTGCTTTTCCCTTTAGTTTACACTAGCTGACAATGGATCACCAGGGACCTTTGCCTTTCTAGTGCTAGAATCATGGTTGCTCGTCACCATGCCCAGCTTTTATGTGGGCACTAGATATCTGAACTAAGTTCATCACACTTACATGACAAGCACTTTGCCCACTGAATCGTCTCCTGAGTTCCTTGGAGAGGACGGCTTGTAGAAGCATGCACCATGGTCTTGTATTCGGTGTCTGGTCTCAGCACAGAGCTGGGAAGTAGTTGAATGCAGCTCCTTTCTGTGCTCCTGCAGGGAAACCTCCTGTGCTTGCACTCATACCTCCACTTCTACTTGTCTTGGCTGCCCGTCTCTTCATATTTGCTACTCCCTTGGACAGCAAAGTGCTTAGCGCCCAGAATTCACAGTGTATTTATTCATTTGTTCAACTTTAGAATACTACAGCAACAAATACATGTGTCTGTGAGAAAGAAACCCAGGGACCAGAACTCAGCATGCATCAAAAGCATAGTACCAAACCCTGTGTCTAAGATGCTTTAGAAAGTTCCCACTTTTGTGTGAAACATGGCGCCGTCTGCTTATGTATTTTTCATTTCAGCTTCTCCCTTCTTACCTGTTCTGATTTGTTGTTGATCATCCTTTGTGTGTATGGAGCTGAATATGTGTGGCAGGTAGATTTGGAGAAGCTGGCCTGCTCACCCTTACCTTGTGGTTGCTTGTGGGACAAGGCAGGGGTACATACTGCCCCTACATTGTGCTGGAGTGTTCATAGGCATCTTCACTAACTCCTGACTTTTGCTGGGTCCTGGATGCCTCCTTGTTTGAAGCTCTGCGAACTTTATCTATGAATCAGGCACTCCTATGAATGGGATGTGCCAATGTGCCCTACTGGAGCTTTATTCAGGGAGCAGCCATATATGTGACGTTATAGGGGTTGTGTTTTCTGAGTTATTGTAGAGAAGTGATTTCTGTAGGAAGATTAATAGATACATAATTTTATTATAATTTCCAAAATTTCCTGCCTAGAGGGGGAATGTTTTGTAGTCTCAGTAGCTGGGTCTGGCATCATAGGTAGGCGGTTCCTACATGGTGTGCCAGAAGAGTTTCTCTCCTTACTTGCCATGTGGATAGATCAAGAATGTTTTTTCCTTCCCAAAGCCTGTTTTTCTGTTGGGTATTGGACTTGGTTCCCACACTTTTCCAGAGTTCTTCATGTAAGGGACAGCGACTGCTGGTAAATTATTTACCCCACATGATCTCTCTATACCTGTTGCTTTTGATATGTTACTATGTTCCTTTGACATGTAAGCTTCCCCCAGAATCTCACTCACTGCCTTTCTTGCACTTGTACTGGAATCTCCAGTGGGAAGCCAACCAGCGCAGCCAGCAGGGGCTCCTTCTTGTCCCTTCTGCTATGTGGTTTGTGTGTGCGTCATACCCTGGCTGTTCAAAGGTTACCCTTGGGTGTGGTGGTGTTTGGGTCTAATTTTATCTTCATCCAGATTAATTACCCTTCAGTTGTCCCTGTGCTATTTATTTAGAAGTCCCTGCTTGTACCAGTGACTGCAATACCACCTTTACCCTGTACTGGACTCTTGTCCTTTCACCTGGCTCTGTCTGGCCATTTTGTCAGCACCATGCTGCCTTGGTGTAGTTCTGTTCTTTGTGCTTCGCTTCTCAGCCCTCTCAGCACTTAACGTTCTTTTACGTATACATTTCTGCCCTGAATCTCTCTTCTTTCTGGAACAATAGTGACGTCGTATATCTTTCTTTGGCCTCTCTCCTACCCCCAACTCCCGCTATACACTTTGCAGGATTTATTTTATTTTAATTAAATGTATATGTGTTTCGGAGTGTGAATATGTGCACATTTTAGTGCAGGAGCCCATGGAGTTCAGAAGAGTCATTGGATCCCCTGGAACTGGAGTTACAGGTAGTTGTGAGCCACCTGATGTGGGTGATGGGAACCAAGTTCTAGTTTTCTGCACGACTTTTCTGCTCTTAACTTCTGAACTTCTTTCCAGCCTCTCTCCTGTCCTTCAAATCTCCAAGTCTTTCTGTAGTATATTTTGACTTACTTTCTGTAGAGCTTTTCAATGCTCAACAGTTCTCTTTAGCTGTCTACTTCATTATTTAACTCATTCATTTAGTTTAAAATTTCAAGGATTATAATTTATTTCTGTTTTATATGAGTCTTTTAACTCTGCCTAACAAATGCTGATATTAGTAATGCTTATAGATATGTTAATAATAATTAGTATATATAATCTCACTTCTTAATGCCCTTCAGGAAAGGTAGGCTGTCATATCCCCATTTGACAGATGGGAAACTGAGGCATAGGGAGTTTAGGAGCACTCCAGAGGCTGCATAGCTGTTAAGTAACAGGACTGTCCAGTGAACCTGTTGCTACTTTTCCTGGCCCAATGCCTCTCCATGACTTTTTTTTATGACTCTTGTCCTTATAACTTTCTATGAACAACGTATGTATTGATGACACATTCCTTTAGAGAGGTACTGGCATGTCTCTACTTAGTGGCTGAGGCCCTGCTTAGCACACACCTCAGGTCAGGGTGCCTGAGCCAGGGGTGTCTGTCAGTTCTCAACAGTTGTTCCGACTCTTCCCCAACCACAGCAAGGTGATCTGTCGCTCTAAGTCCTCAAGGCACCTTCTTTCTGGATCTGCTCCCTTCTAGCCAGTGGCAGGCTTATGTTCTGGCCTTATCCCCAGTTTTGCCTTGCTTTGAACTCTTCTTTGCTGCCCTGCCTAACAAAACATCACATGTAGTGTGGTCAAACGTGGCCCCTGCCATGCTGCCAGGAACTGGGTCCCCTTTCAGGCTTTGCTTTGGTCACTGTCCTCAGTTGACTGGCCTGTGGAGCACTAGCTTTTGCTAGAAAACTATAGATGTGATTGAGCAGAAAGCTGGAATAATTTAGGGGTTTGAAAGGGCTAAGGCCATTCTTGCTAATGGTGTAGAAAACTAAATGATTCCCAGAAGTCATTGCCTTATTGGAAGTGACCCACTGAAGGTCTGTAGGGACAGTCTCTACAACTTGGAGCATCAAACCTGGGTTTGGTTTTCCTCCAGGTCTTTGCTCCTCAGAGAAGAGCTGTTCTTGGGCTGTAAGCACTTCTAGGGACCTTATCCCAGCCTCTCAGTTCTGAGACAGTAAGATCAGTTCCTGGTTACCTCAGGACATCCCATGTAGTCCTTTTGTCAAGACTTTTGTTGCTCTCCATGTAGAACATTTAAAATATGGAGTGAATCCAAGTCGGAGTCAGCTTGGTAAAGAGAGACAGGGACCGAGGAGAGCTTCCTTATCTGGTCACCACTCCTCTGCAGGTTGCCTGAAGGCACTTGGGCAGACATCAAAGGAGGAATTGCCTTGGTCTTCCTCTGAGATAGTCCTGTGTGCTAGCTGCAGCAGGCCACTGCCTCCAGCTTCCTTTTCCTACACTCCTCCCCCTCAGCAAGCATGATGGTGGCCTGCATACGGGCTAAAAGTGGGATTTGCAAGTAGATCTGGAGTTAGTGATGTGCCAGTTCCTCTAGTTGAGGAAGCCAAGAGGAAAGGGGTGTGCCTGGGTCACCAGGCTCCTGTTGGGCCTGAGTCTGGGGCTGTTGTCCTGGACTCTGAAAGTGATTGTGTCCATCCGTGGCTACTGAGTGCTGGCCACCCTCCTTTTTCCTTTTCCTGCTCTGCTGAGTGCTATACAATTTTGGCACAACAAATACCAACTTCATCCTTGGGACACAGCCCCTGTTTCTAATTCAGTGTCCATTTTCATAGCGACTCGTGTAAAAGTTTTCATTAGTTGGACATACAAAGAAGAGTGGCTTGTCTCTCCTGCAGCATAGAACAGATGACAAACATGTGCAAAGCCCAACAGCATATATGTGTAGGAAGGTGCCATAGTGGAACACTTACTTACTCCTCACTACACACCCTATAAACAACAAGCAAGCGTTGTGTTTGGAGTACTGGGCAATGGGAAGTTTTTGCTTGGATTTTACTGACTGACTCGTGTTCAGTGGTCAGCGGAGGAAAGAACACATGTGAAAGTGTGTATGAGCAGACCTCCTGAATTGGTTGGGACTCATGGTGGTACCCCTCATTCTGGTAACCTTCTCTGGGAGTGTGGGTTGCATTGTTACCTCCTGGCTCTGTGTGGTGGGGACATCAGTGTCTCCTACTGTGTAGGTGTCTTCCCACTTGTTGATCCTCATGGGCTAGAGTCCTGGCACTGAAACCTTGGTAGTGGTGCTGAAGGACCCTCTAAGAAGAGTGCTGTCTTTGCTCTGTCATGCTGCTGGCCCTGGGATCCAGTACTTGCTCAGGTGGTGCTGTTTTTTCCCCTCTTACATAGACGTAGGATATAGAGCCACTTTCAGTGGTAATGCTGTCACATGACACTGAGGCTCATCAGTTGCAGACTCAAGTTAAGGATCATGATTTTCTTCAGTTTTTTTAGCTACCCCACAACAAACTAATTGCTTGAGCTAATCCCAGAATCTCAGCTCTGAAAACAGCCCCCTATTCTTTGGGGGCTAAACTAGGAGCCCGGGAGTCTAATTTGGGATGCAGAAAAGAAGAAATGAGAGGTAAGAGACAGACTGTTCTCTGTCTCTTGTGGGACTGACCTTCCAATCCATGGTTGAGACATTCTCTTGAGGCTGATCTAACGTTCAAGCAGTTTTCCGGGTGCAGAGTATGGTAGACCTTTCACAGCTGACTCACCTTCAGTGGACAGTAGACCTACCACAACTGACCCACCTTCAGTGGAAGTAGACTTTCCACAGCTGACCTATCTTCAGTGGACAGTAGACCTTCCACAGCTGACCTATCTTCAGTGGACAGTAGACCTTCCATAGCTGACCCATCTTCAGTGGACAGTAGACCTTCCACAGGTGACTACCTACAGTGGACAGTAGACCTTCCACAGGTGACTACCTTCAGTGGACATGCTTCACTTTCCTTGTCTTTGAGGACTTTCCCTTTTGAGCTGCCTCCAGTCTGATGACTACATAGGAACAAAGCCAACACCAGTAGGCTCATGGCAGTAAAGTTGGAGTGAAGTGCAGATGGTTCAAGACCTGCCACCTGCATTAGACTTGATGGCTCAGGTGAGAAGTCATTTCTCAGCATATGTTTGTTAAAAGAAAAGTACTGCCTTGATAAAAGATGTAGCCTGTGAATGTCAACTCATTGTTTGATTGCTGAATGTGTCCTGGCCATGGTATGGGTGTGGCTAGTTTGAAATGCAGACAGTTGTAATTCAGGGATCATGGGCTAGGCATTGTCTGCCATGTGTTCTAGAAGTTAAGGTAGGCACCTTTCTGCCTTCCCTACTCTAGTAGTTCTGTTCTTTTGTCTGTGCTGTAAGGAATGGAAGTTGGGAAGCAGGAATGTAATTAAAGTCATTCTGGCCTTCTGAGCTTGCCTGCCCTCAGAATGCTTCTCATGTGCATGTGTGCATGTATATATGGGTTTCAGGCCGCTTAGTTGACAGTGTGTAGTACTGGGTCTCTGATCTCTTTTTATCACTGTTTCAAACATAGAGTGGGGCACCTCACACCAGGCATCTGCCAGTAGAGGCTGTGTCCTTATGCTGTTGCTGCCTGATAGGTCAGTGCATACTGTCTCCAGGGCTCCTCTAACAGGTGTTAGAGGATCTCCTGAGTCATGCCTCCTGTCTTCTCACAGACATTGCGCTCTCTTCTATGTAGTCTGTGAACCAGCTTCTCAACAAGTTGGCTGAGCTGTAGACACACCTTGAGTTTGAGCACTGTTCTCTATGGAGCCCTGAACCAGGCCTGCTATCCCAAACACATGGTTCTCACTTCTGCCTGACTGGGTGGACCAGACACAGGTTGCTGGCACAGCCTAGCTCAGTTTGTACTAAAATGTTTTATGATGACAGGGTAGATAGTTCAGTTGGTGCTTGCTACTTAAGCATGAAGGTCTGAGTTTGAGCCCCAACACCATTGTAAAAAGCTGTTGTGGTAGTCCGGATTTGTAATTCTAACACTGGGAAGTGGAGACAAGCAGATTCCTGTGCCTCACTAGCCAGCCAGCCTCACTGAATTGGTGAGTCTTGAGGCCAATGAGAGACCCAGTTTCACGTAAGCAAGATGGTTTTTTAGGAATACACCCAAAGCAGACTGTTGGCCTTGACATGTGCACGTATGAACATGCACACCCGCCACATTTTTATTCTGTCCCCTCCTCTGGCTGAAGCTATTCACTCTGGGTTTTTACAGTTGCTCTTGTCTACTCACCAGCTCTGAATGACCCTAGAAAAACATGTGATCTCATACCTGCTGCTGGCCTGAAAACCTATTTTAGCTACCTTTTCTCTCTGACCCATGAGAAATTAGAGAGACTAGTTCTGAGGGAGGGACCCTTGCCTGCTATGATGGCATGACAGTATCCTTCCTTGCCTCAAGTGTGCACTTGGCATGTTCTAGCAATGAACTCCAAAGTCTCTGCAAATAAACTGAGGAGGGCTGGGCCCATTGGTACAGGTCAGACGAGGTGTGGAAAACCTCGGATGCTTGCTAGCAGGACTGTGCCCTCCGGTGGAGGCCTACTTATGTAGAATCTTTTCTTTTGGGCCCCACAGGTGGAACAGCCAGGTGTTTCAGGAGTTTTCTGTCTGGTTCCACTGTGACTCTGTGTTAACTAACACCTTCCTGTACACCTCGAAGGCAGAAGTCATTTCCAGGTGCAGAAAAACTAAATGTAGGCCAGAGGTCATTCCACGTGAAGGTGGGAGGAGAGGAAGGAAAGGGCATTGGTTCATTTAAGGACTGTCTTGAGGAGGCTTGCTTTGCTTGACCCAGAGACAAGGCGCTTCCCTGGGATTTGAGCAGCCAGTGTCCAGTTTGGTTGAAAATGCTTGTGGCCTGAGATAAGCAATGTATCTGGGATAGTCTCTGTGAGTCTTGAGCTAAACTTTTGTGGCACTCCTCATATCATCTGCTTGTTATGTAATGTGACAACATGGATATGAAATAGAAACCAGATGTCAGGGCTGAGCAGTGGGATTCTAACCAGCGAGCCTGGCGGAGCAGTCCTGGAGTTTTCTCCTCCTGTTGTTAACTGCCCTTGGACAAACAGCTTTGGAGGGGCTTCTGGGATTGAACAGAGGTCTTAACTGACGGTAAAGTAACTTTGAACTGCTAACTAAAACTTGTAAGGGATTTTCCAGGTTTTGTTATGTACCCGTTCAGTGGTGTTCCCAGTGACCAGTGCCTTGGAATTAACTTTCAGCATTTAAACTCCTTCTGGGGACCACTGTGCACAGTGCTACCTCTAGCTGCCCCATAGCATGCTTCTGAAGGAGTTGGGTTTAGGGATAAAGTGGGCATGCCATTTGTTGGTGGGCTTGCTTATGTGTCAGGGATTGGAGAACATTCATGCTGGGTGTCTGTGCTGTTCACACACAGCCCTGTGAAGGGTAAGTGAGCTGGCAGACAGTGCTTAGTACTGTGGGGTCTCAGTCTGGTAACCAGGCCCCTGTACTGAATGGGAAGATGGGACTGTCCAGGTTCCACTGACCTGCTCTGCTGGGACGGGACTTTGACACACATCTTTGACCTTTTGAAATGTAAAGTGCTCACTCACCCAGGCCAGAAGAGTAGCTCTTCCCTTGCCAGGAAGATGGCTGGCCCTGGGCAAGGCTGTATTTTCATCCACTAAACACCCATTGTTTCCTGAGACCATGTTGAATTCCTGTTAGGAAAATCTATCTTCCGAGACTGTCCTAGTCAGTCTGGTGTGCTGTGTCACAATCGCCAGCTCAGGGAGGTGGAACGGGGAACCCTGACTCTGCTGACTCTGAAGGTTGCTGCCGTCTTTCAAGGGATGCCAGTTTTTTCTGTATGTGCTAATACAATTTCCTCTACACTCCGCAGACACATCTATCAGATGATACCTTTATGAACCCTGTTTCACAGATGAGGAAAGTGAGGCTTGGAGACAGAAATGGTTTGCTTATATTCTCACATTTGGCATCTAACGAGGCAGATCCAAAGAGTGGGCAGTTTTAGGCTTTTCCCAGCTTTTTGCTGTGTGCTCATTCTATACAGGGTAGATAAGGATGGGCCATGGCATATTGTCTGCTAGGTATTGTGTTCAGTTTGCTGATGAGCCTCAGAACAAAAGAGGCAGACCTCTAACACTTGGCAGGGTGTGATGCATATCTGGGTACATTAAAGAGTTAGGTGCAGCTTTTCTTAAATCCACGCTGGCTGCTTCTAGCCAGTACCACTTATGGAAAGAAAATGCAAAACCCTTGAACATTGTTGTTCTGTTTTGCTCATATGAACCTGGACAAGATATGTTCCAACATTGTGCAGACTGAGTGTGGTGTGATGACTAAAGGGTGAGCATGGCAAACATAGGCCAAAGCCCGACAAGCATGGCTGTGGCAGGCCTTAATTCTTCTCCTCCATTCCCCACTGCCTTACTAAAAACTGTTAGATTACATTGCTAAAGCCAGCCACCAAAGCCCATTCCCTTATTTGGTCACTTCCTACTCCTGAGGCTGCCTACTAAGGTCCAGTTCTCAAAGTACTGAAGTCCAGCAATCAGAAGTCTTCCTTTGACTACCCTCATTAACATTTCCAATTAAAATTAACCAACTTATCCTAATGTGGTATTTATAAACTGCCAATTGCCCATGGGCCACATCTCTCTCCTCTCTATCCAGAAGGCAGTCCTTTGTCCCTCAGGGGGCAAATATCCCTCCCCCTCCCCTTGTACTTTCCCCTTCTCCCTTGTCCTCTATCTCCTGTCTTGGTCTCTTACTCTCTGCCCTTTATCCCTCTGGGGCAAATAAATCTTTGTGCTGAAAATTTGGTCTTGGTCTGTCTTATGCTGACACCAGTCAGTGTTGTGGGCACTAGTTTAACAACTAGGGCTTTTCCTAAAAACCTTCTTCCTAGTGGTGTCAGCTGCTCCCTGACTCTCAGAAAGTCAGTTAAGATCATGTGAGTTGTTAGAGGTCTGGGCAGGTAAGTATGGGATGCCAGCTACCCTGCAGTCTTTGGTCTCCACCCTATTCTTGTTTCTAAACTAGACTATGGCTCCAGGGAGCAGTTGCATAGTTCCCACTTTCAGGATATCTACCGTTAGTAACAGGCAGATCTTAGTATTGTGTAGGCTTAAGGAGTCTATATTGACTGGGCCTCTGTGCTGGTTGGGACTTTGGACTATCTATATGTCAAGGTTTCTGAATCCTTCTTTAACTGGCAAGATAGAACATGTAGAGTCAGAGTGGATAAGTGGGACTTGAGAAGGCCATCCTGGCTGCTATGGCTTCTTCTGGGTTCCCTGAATACTTAGGGTTGCAGTATGAATGGATTAAAGAGGACAGAGCTGCTTACCCTAGCCAGCAGCCTATACTTCCTTCCCTTGCTGCCATAGGCTCAAGATATAGTACATTTCCTCTTGTAGCTCTCCAGTTCCTTCTAGAAAGTTTTATTAGTTAATTAATGTGACTTGGTGCAGAAGTGGGTGGGAAATGAGATTAGGAATAAGATGGGATAGCAAGGGTAAGCTTTGTTATAACTCTTGTTGTTTTTGTCTCTCTATCACCAGTAAGTCCAGTGGGCTTGAAGCCAGAGGGCTTGTCAGGACCCCATATAGGTAATGGAATATAGGTAATAGAATATAGGACATAGAACAGATGGCCCATGGCCTGGTCAACATCTTTCCCAGCTTTTGGTTATTGTCACAGTCAAGAAGAATGGCATTTGTTGGGCTGAATTTGGGAACAGGTTGTCTTGGCCTGAGATGAAGTATCATTAATATGTAACTGGCATCTCGCTGGGATCAGATGATGACATCTCAACAAATGAGGCCTAGCCACATGTCTTAAGAACTTTATGCCCTATCAGGAAGGTTGTGTCCCCAGTTGTGGTCCTCTGCAATACTGGGACATTCATCTTTGCCGTACAGGCCTGGAATATCTGACAGACTTTTCTTTGAAATAGGAATTTTGAAGGACTACCCTGCCTTGTCTTGGCCTTTTTACTTTGTGTCCTACCTGTCCAGTTTATATAGCTTATTGTCAGCAGTCAAGACAAGAACAACTTCTTGCCCAAATGGCTAGCTTTGCCACACTGAAAGCAAATTCCATATGGAGTTTCTTTGATGCCCATCATGTTCTCTGAAGTAAATTGGTACTGCCAAGAGTAGATGCGTCTCATTGTCATGGAAAGTCTTGTTAATAAAACATTTTAAATGACATTCTGTAGGTCTTTGAAGTATTTGAAGACAATATATCCATCTAAACCATACCTAATATGACTATAAGTTTGATTGTTATAGGTAACTAACTACTAACCTACATTTCTTTTTTATCCTAATAGTTTGTAATAATAACTTTTAAGAACTAGAAATTTATATTGCTAAATGAGCTGTATGGGTACAATACCTTAAACAAGAGTAAAAAGGTATGTACAATATATTTTAACAAATTTGTGTCAGTATACAAATATTCATACCAATGTAAAATATTTGAGACTAGTGGTTGTTCAAAAGTAGACTCAACAATCCACCCTTTCATCTCATTGTTTTTATACTTTATCTCCCTTTTCTTTTAGAAAGATCCCTAAATCTAATCTCCTTTGTTCTGTTTTTTTTTTTTTCCTGGCTATGACCAATAACAGTTTTTAACCAATCCCCCTAAACAGTGACAGACATCCATAGCCCACTTAATGACCATAAACCACTCACCCTACCTCTTGGAAGTATGGGCGTTATGTTCTATAGACTGCTTCCTATTGTCTGTGGATACTTTGGGAGACCTTGAGAAAACTGGGATAATGGTGAAGTCCTGACTAGAATAGTCTGTGAGACTGGACCATCTCAACCAGCAGCCTGAAGCTCTGAAAAATCTGCAACAGAGGCACTCTGAGAGCCTGGAACACCTGGGTCACCCGTTTTCATTGGTGTTTGGGCCTCTTGCTCTGAAAACACAAACTTTTGAAGGTAACATACATATCTGCATTAACACAAGTGTGGATTATACACAAGTCAGCCAAAGATGATTTCTTGGTTTTTGTTTGAGCAGCTAAAATATACATCACCTGTCTTGTAGTTTCTCTAGGTTTGTTTGTGTTTATAGCCAGGATTTTCAGGAGGTCTTTTTGATCTCTATTAACCTGAAAGGAATCCACAATTTTTCGTTTCCTTTGGAAACAAAAGCATAACCTCTTCTCCAATGTAACATAATTTTTGACTTCCATTTTGAAGTTAAGACACTTCTAAAATATATGGGTTGGTTTATTATAATCCAGTGTCTCTCAAGCTGCTATTGTTTGCTCATCATCTATCAAAACATTTAAAGTCAATCTAATACCACACAGGATCTAGACTCCCTGTATATTTCCATCTCTACATGGCTTATTCTTTTTTTAAAAAAATTACTTTACCTTTTTCTTTAAAGACTATTTTATTATTTTTAAACCATGTTTTTTTTTAATGACTGTCTATACTCTTAAAAAAAAATTTTAAGCCTGCCCACATTATCAAAGACACTGTAACCTGTTTAGAGCGTGCCCCCTCCCCATCTGAACCTGCTTTATTACATATCTGTAACCTTTCTGTCTGCAAGAACAAAATCTTAAACCACCGCTCAGCTTAGCTCATGGTTTTCTGGCTGACAGTGGCCAGTAAATGTGTTTCTGTACTGTGATCTGCATGGTAGACTATGGAACTAGGAAGCTGTATTTGGATCCTTTTTTTTTTTTTTTTTTTAAAGCTTTCTCGGGTCTTATGTGAAAATACATGCCCCCGCATTGGACAGCATTTGGAGCCAGTCTTTCTCTGTCTTGCCAGCCACTCCCATATCATGACATGGAGACTTATTATTAATTATAGAAGCTTGGTTGGTAGCTTAGGCTTTTTTTCTAACTAGCTCTTATAACTTAAATTAACCCGTTCCTATTAATTTACATGCTGCCATGTAGCTCATGGTTTGTTACCTCATCTTTTACATGTTGTGCTTTTTTTGTGTCTCCTCATGGCTCTGTCTTTTTTTCTTTTCAGTGTCCTCTGTGCCTGTTGGATCAGAGTGATACATCCTAACAGTGTGCAACAGTGTGCAAAAGATTATTTCACAACACTTAGGCTTGTAGTTGGACTTTGGGGATCTCAACATGTGTTTTTGACTGAGCTATCTGTGGTTTCCAAAGGGTTTCACATGTTCATTTGTATACGGTGTTATTAACTTTAGCATCACCATATAGCATTCTATTTCTCTTGAACAGCAAGTGTCTGTGTTGTGTGGTTGCTAATCTCTATCACGTACACCATTTTCCTCCAGTATCTCCTTTAATGGCACCAGGGTGACAGCTTGATTGAAGGTTTTTAACCCCAGGACTCTGGCAGAGTGGCCCTGCCATCTGTGTAGTTTTCTGTTAGTCCCAGGTCCCTGGAAAACAGCATGTCTTTTGAAGAATAACAAGGCCTAAACAGTGTATTTTGCCTGCTGAGTTTGCAGGATGGTCTTGGGCATGCTGAATTCTACCTGCTGCCCTCATGAGTGCTAGCATTAAGCAGGGCCCACACTGTTCATCTGCTGCTTCAGATTAATAATGCAAGTGTTGTTATGCCACCACCTGGTATCATTTCATACTTGTGACGTGCTCTGTGTAGTCAGGACTTATCTAATGTAATCCTTGAAGCAGGAAATGAAAGTATCAGCAACAGGTCCTGTTCCTGTCACACACACGCACGCACACACGTATGCACACACAAACTGGGGGCAATGTCCTAGCTGAAGGCTTGTCTTGTGTGAATTTTTCCATTCTTGTTTTATATACAGGACTAAATAACTAATTGGAGTCCACTGCTGTAGATGGGAGGCTGAAAATGCAGCCACAGTTCAATTCTAGAATACCCACTGGTGTGGCGTTAGAGGCAGAGGCTCAAATGGATTCGATATGGGGGCCTGGAAGCTAGTTTTGGGGCAGGGTTTGGGAGAGATAAGTGGACAATATGCTTGTCCCATATTTCCCAGTTTTCCCAAGGGACACTCTGTTACTATGCTTATACAAAGCAGGCTGAGGGAAGATGGAGAATAGTGCTGTGCTCCTTATCAGGGGGCTTGCAGCAAGGGCCATCTCTGCACAATGTCACCAAGTTACTTGAGTCCTTCTACTTTGTAACTGGAAAGAGGGAGAAAGTTGCTGAGAAGTTTGGAGCACTGAGAACACTACCTTGTGAATTCTCCTCCTTTGTAGGGGACCCTGTTCCTGTCCATATCTGCTTCTGCCTAAGCCATGGGGGTGAGGAAGACTGGAAGTCTCCAGTTCTCCCTGCTGCTCATTTCTGGCTTGGCATAACTTAGGGTCGGCCTATGAAGATTAATTCACTCCTTTGAGTTGAGAAGTCAGATGAGTTTGCTGTTAATTTTGCTTTGCTCTTAACTCTAAAGTGAACTTGTTCCAACATCCCTGGAAACTTTGGCTGTTTCTGTCGGCAGACACTGATCTAGGTTTTGACTACTGTATGTCTATCACACACTGTCTTTGAGCAAACTTTTGTCCATGCAGAATGGAGTTCTTGTTTCCAGCCTCAGGTTGCAAGGGAGGCTGGAGTTGGGAATGTTTCTGGCTGATTTGGCACCAGTGGTAGTTATTATTGGCTAGAGCATCACTTTTGACTCTTCAGAGAAAGACTTGGAGGTCTAGGCAAGGTTAGTGGCCTTGGGCTTAGACATGCCCTCCTTGATGTCAGTAATCTTTTAGGGCTTCTGATGGATGTTCAGTAACCACACCCAGGAGCATGGCGGCAGTTGAAGATGCTTTCTTGATTTGCTTCCTGAAGAAGCAAGTCAGTACTTGGGAGTTTGAAGCAAGAGGATCACCATGAGTTCAGAGCCAGCTTAGATAAAAACAAACTAAGTAGCATAAGAAGTAGGGCAGCTTTGTGAAAGCCTGGCTTAACTTGGGCTGTGTTCTTGTCCATGGTTTGGTTTAGCTGTTGTACCCTGACTCCAGCCTCCACTTGAAGGAGGAACGGTCCCTGTGGTAAGAATATTATCATCCTCTTGATTGTGGTGGTTGCCGTGGGAAACACTTGGCATTTTAAGGCTTGGGCTGAGGGGAGATGCTCTTTTCCCAGAGGAGCCTGCAGCAGGTACATGGAACAGGGAGGATGACCTCCATAGAGTGACTGCTACCTGTCTCACAAGGCACTTTAGAAAGGCCTTAGTTCCCATCAACAACCTGGAAAACAGCCCTTGAGGACTAGGTGTAAGGCTGTATCTTTTCAGATAGGGTGGGTCAAAGAAGACACTGAACTTTCCACCCAAGGAGGGGTTATCCATGTAGGGCTCCTCCTTCTTGGAGCAGCATGGGCACAAGTGGACATGGTGAGGAAAATGTACTTCTAGGCTAGTGAGACGGCTCTCAGGAGTAAAGGTACCTGCCACCAAGCCTGACATAATCTGAGTTTAGTCTGTTGGGCCCACATAGTAAAAGGAGAGAACCACCTTCAGAAGTTGTCTTCTTCTCTACATGTGTTCTGTGGAACATAGTTATATAAGCCTGTGCACATGCATAAGCATACACACATAAACATTTGGAAAGAAAAGTGCTATTGGCTGCTTCCTATAGGTTTGCAATGGGTTTTATAGAGAGAAGGGAAAGGAAGAGAAGGCTGCTGGGGAAATTGGGTCCATTGTTCTTGTGCTTTTGGGGAAATGGGAGATGAAGGTATATTGTTTCTGTGGTGGCTGTTCCGCTCCTGGTCACAACAGTCTCACCCTGTTGGGAATAGAGTGAAGGACAGTTGGGAATACTTTCCTTGCTTAGCTGAAGGAAGAAGAACAGGCCCTGGGATACAAAGATAAATATAAAAAGCAGAGGCCTTTTGGTCCTTCAGCCTGAGACTGTCTGGAATATGGATGTGATTGCACTGTACTGTCCTTTAGGAAGCTTGTAGACTTGGGGCTGCTGAGCTTTCCCAGGGAGGCTAAAGTGACTGTAGAACTGAGTTTAGTTCATTTGGCCGCCTGTGGCTAGTGGCTGCCCACAGAACTGCTGTGGGGCAGCCAGGCTAGAGTTGGCAGGTTCTTCATGTGCTTATTTGAGTGTAAGGACCTTCATCCTTTTGAAATTCCCAGATGGGGTGAGAACAGTGATACTGAGTCAGTTGGGGTCATCACTGGTTCTGACCCTTCTTAGGGCTGTACATGTGACAACAGCAAGCACAACATGTGCCTACTGTTCTAAAAGCTCATTTAGACACAAAAGAGCAAATAGGATACGCTTAAGGAGAGGCTGCACAATAGACACCTGCCACTTGTCTCCTGTTTCTCACTCTGCCCCTTGTCTTTGATCTGCCCTCATCTGCTGGATCCCCTAGTTGTGTTTCTTGAGGCTGTCAACCTGTGTCTTATTGCTGCTTGGACTAGTCTGGTGCATCGTCTCTTTTCTCATTGCAGGTCAGGGTAGGAAACTGGACCTGAAGGTGAGTAGCTTTGCCAGGCTTGATGTGGCGTCTGGAAGTCAGCAGGGTTGGCATAAGATGGGACCCAACCAAGTGCCACACTGGTCTTTCTACCAAGTCATGCTTGTTTGTTTATGCGGATACTATTGAGGCTTGCTTGGCTCTAAGTAGATGTTGGTCACTTACATATTAAACATTAATGTAAATTACTGTGCGTCACCTGTGCACTGGCAGTACCTGGTTCTTCCTTGTGACATTTGCATGCTGAGTGTGTGGTACTGATCATTTGAGTGTTCTGTTGAGTGTGAGGTGAACACAACTGACTTTGTTCGGTCTGTTAAAAGCACCGTAAAGTTTCTCTGTATTGAGGTGCCTTTGCCTGACATTTGTCTTTCTGCTGCTTTTTTTTTTTTTTTTTTTTTTTTTTAAGTAAGGAAAAGCCTAATAAATGAATGTCCTGTGGTATAGGGAAGCCCTTCACTTTAGTGTAAACAGTCTTTGTTGATCTAGGAAAAAACCTAATGGTGGCAGGTGTCATCCCATTCTGTAGTTTGCCTATCTGAAACAAAAGGCACAGTAGGGAAGGGCTGCTTCTAGGTGTCCATCTTAAAGGAAAGCATTAAACACTATAAAGCTCAGCTGAGTCTGAGTGATGTTTGTAGTCAACCATTATATCATTGTCAGTGCCATCCTAGCCTACACTCTAGGTCCCAGATACATGCTTTTTTTTTTTTTTTTTTTTTTTTAAATCTGTAGTTAATGTTCTGGATGGAGCCTGAAATGAGGTTGCTGAGGTAATGGCCTTTGAGAAGTTGCAAGGACTCTGTAAGGAATCCCCCACAGTACATCTAGCTTTTTGTCAAGTGTGGTACTTGTGACAGCTAGGGTCACAGGATACGTACAGCTTGTTCCCCGGCCTTCCTGGTGACACAAGGGCTTCAGTGTGTAGCTGGGTTGGGCTCTGAAGGTGTTTGAGCTTCTGTGATGCCCAGGGATCTGACAACTTCTGATAAGCTGCAGGTTGTCAAGAGTCTGGCACAGCCAATATAAAACTTAGATTCAGTGTGGATCTGTCTGTTCTGGGGACACCCGGTTGCTCCTGTCTTGTTCCTGAACCTTTCATAAATAGGCTTGCTTGGAGAGGCGGGACTATTTCTGCCACAGTTTTTGCATATCTTTTATGTGAAATACATTTTCCCACTGTGATAGCAACAAGCAAAAGTATACAGCAGTGACTGACTGCAGGTAGAGGGCTGCCTTAAAGTTAGTGTCCATCTCCCACGCATAGCCTTGTGTTCCTGAAATGGTGGTGGAGTGTGGCCACAGCCGCAGTATAATGTGATAGAACTTTGAGGATTTATAACATGGACTTGCTTTTATCAATTTGAGGAATGCCACTGGCCTTTGTGCCTAGAAGCTTTGCTTTTATTTTCTAGGTACTTGTTTTCTACAGTGTTTTTTATTTTTATTTATTTATTTTTTAAGATTTCCTTTTTGTGTCTGTGGTCCTTTGTGGGTCTCCACCCTGTGCCTGGTAGGCCTATGCAAGGGAGGTTGATGGTGTGGGTTCCTGGAGGCTATTGGGAGCCTTTTTAAGCTAGTAACTATTGATGGGTTGGTGGGTGATTTATGGGGTGCTACTAGTGTGGCTGGCACTTACACTACCTTGTTAGCAGTGGGCTAAGGAGTCCCAGTTGTCATGTGGTGGTGCCGTCCCCTTGTGTTTGCCCAAGAAGGCCAGTATTCCTGCTTAAGGACATCTCAGTCCAGCAAGATTTTACTGTTCTCAGAACTTATGGTGAGTTACGGAGTCCAGACTTGAACTCTGTACTCTTCCTCTGTCTCAGTGACCTTGGGGTCTGGATACAGTGATGATACAAAGATCTAGGCTATGTTCTCAAGTGGGCTCCTTTCAAAGTGAAATCTACTTTGAGGGCTCCTATTCCACTTAGCAATTGAGGTGGCATCTTAAGCAGACATGCCCAATCCTGTGCCTGGTGCTCATGGGAGGTGTTGGGGCTTGAGTGCCCCCCCCATTGTCTTCTTTTGGCTTCTGATTCCATCAGAGCTTAATAGATCAATCCAGTGGGGCCAGAGGGTGATTACTGCATTTGTCTTGTGACCCTCCATGTGACCCTAACTGGTCCCCAAAAAGGATATAGGGCAGCCATTATTTACATAAAGCTTAATTCCTTTTGTTTTTATGTAAAAATTAACAGAAATGGGAATTGTATTATTTTTTTCATATAGCCAGGGAACATCTTTTGGAAGCCATTTCCATCTCTGTTCATGTGTTTGGCAGAAATAGTGAAATAATGAATGTCAAGGAAATTAGAGACAACAGCTCTAGGACTGTGTGCCTCAGACAGGCCTGGTAAGTGTAGTCACCAACTCAGTGCTGCCCAAGCTAAGTTGCCACCCAGGTTTCCTGGGCTGAGACTAAAGCTATGTCTTAGGCCCCCATCAGCTATACAGACACTCAGCCCCTGAACCTAGGATGGAGTAACAACCAGCACCCTGTCTATCCCTACCCATAAGCACCTTTGGGCTTCAGTGCATTACTTCATGCTTATCTTCAAGGAAAAAGAGCAGAAATGATAAGATGAATGTGTAGTCCTTAAAAAACAGAAAACAAAACAGTGCAGATTCTTTTAAATGCCAGCCAGCATTGTGACCCTGATCTATAGTGTCCCTGAAACAGGAAATGTTAAGGGGTGACCTTTAAAATCAAGCATTGGCATGAAACTAGTTGTCTACATCTAAGAAAAGTGAGACTGCAATTCATGAAGACCAGCACACACTGGCTTGATATTGAAGTGAATGTGTTGTGCACATGTGCATGCTTGCACATGTTGTGGTGTTGGGGAAATGTCCTTTTTTGTTAATATAGGCCCCGCTGCTGGTGTCTGTTTGCATTGACTCTGCATTGAATCCAGCCTGTCTCTTGATAGGAGACCTTGGATATCTGAGGCTCAGTATTCCTCATTTATAAAATGGGATGATGCAATTCTCTTATCTCTCAGGCTTTTCTGTTGTTTACAACTCCATCATGGTTGACTTTCTTGCTTGCTGGCTACAGCTGTCAGCTCCTACCTTGGGGGATTAGGGGTGGGATCCATAGTAACTTGTCAGAATCTCCTGCTGGTGGATGGGACCAGAAGTCTTGAGAGTAACGAGGGTCCTAGGGAAACGGGCAGTTTGAGAAGATGGTGGCCTGGAGGACTTCCCTGGCCTGTTGGTACAGTGGATCCTATAGTGATTCTATGGTCATTGGTCTTGGTGGGGCATTTTATTTCAGAAGCAAAGTGAAGCTCAGACTCTACACAAGCAGGATGGAAATCCTTGGAGAGGCAGGGGCATGGGTAACAATGAAGTGATGGTGAGCCGCTTCAGAGCTCATGGCCATGAACAGTGTCCCTGTTTATAAAGTAAACCTGCTTATTTTTACAGTGGATCAAAACCTCTGAAGAAAGGTAGATGTGGTACATAACTGTATACTAGTAGGTAGATTAAGTTTGGCTTTATAGCATGGCCTTGTCTCCTCTCACATTTACCCTACCTCCCCCCCAAATGGTGGGAGATGCCTCTCAGTGGTGGAACCCTTGCCCATTAGCCTCAAAGTCTTGGGTTCCATCCCTAGGACTAGGGTAAAAAAGCCCAAACAGCCGTAGAAATGGGGAAAGAAACCTCTGTTTTCTTCACTAAGGCCCTGGCTTAGCTTTCTCTCCAGCCTGGGCTTAGCCAGCCCTAATGACCTGTCTATAGACAGAAGTTTCTGTCCTGCCCAGTCCTGCAGCTGTTCAGTTCCAAAGAAACACATAGAGGCTTATACGAATTATAATCTTTTTGGCCTATTAGCTCAAGCTTATTATTAACCCATTCTTACAATTTAAGCTATAATTCTTATCTATCTTTAGCCATGTGACTTGGTACCTTTTCTCAGTAAGGCATTCTCATCTTGCTTCCTCCTCATCGGGCTGATTCCCAGAATTCTCTTAGTCTGGTCGTCCCACCTATACTTTCTGACTGGCTACTGGCCAGTCAGCATTTTATTAAACCAATATGAGTGTACAAGAGCAGTATCCCCCAACACCAGTCCATACTCCATCCATTGTGGATGTCCTTCAGCAGCCACTGAGTTAGACCTGTAGGTTTTCTCTGACCTCTGACAGATTCCTTGGGGGTAATAACTGGCCTAACCTATGGTGTTTTGGCCCATTCAGTAGCTCCCCAGCCTTAACTAACATGGCTTCATATGATCCCAAGGGAGGTCAGCATAGATGTTTCACAGGTGAAAGAAGGGAGGCCCAGGCTGAGCTGTGTGCTTCAGAGGTGTGAGGTTGAAACTGTCTCCCCTGCCAGCATCTCGCTGCTGCCTTTAGCTTTGTTCTTTCCTGGCCTAACCAGGTGAACTCTGGAGTTCCTCACTGTTCCACACCACCTTCTCCCTTTCCAGGAAAGGACATCCCAAGAAACATGCCTGTCACAGGCTGCTTGCTTTTCTTTACCCTCAAAATTCATTCATGTCTGCTCTTTTTTTTCCTTCTGTCCCCATGACTACCACCTTTCTGCCCTGGCAGCTGAGTAGTTTCCAGATTAATATCACCCTGTCCTCTGTTCCAGATAGTTCTGCCCACAAGATAGATAGGATTGCTTATGCATCCTCCAGCGTTCTTCCAAGAGCTCCCACCATCCCTATTCCTATAATGATGGATGCGCCTCATGTCACTCCTCTTCCAGATCCTCTGGTTTGAGGTGTCTCTTTCTCTTGAAGGGGGAGGTCCTATGGTGAAGTTGGTCCTCCATGCCCTCTTGGGTAATAGTGTGAAGTGAACTTCTATTTGAACATCAGTGTGACCTGACCCATTCTGTGTGTGTTATTTTATTTGAGAGTTAGCAGCTATTGCCGGGTGATTAAGGGACAGGTTGTTGATGAGGGTGACTTGGCTCCCTCTATAGATAATTTCTACGATTGATTTGTTGCCTTTTTTTCATATTGCCTTTGAAGTCTTCTCTCAATGTTTACTTCCAGCAGGTGCTTAGCAAATATCTGTTGCCATGGTCTTTAGCTAAAAAGAGGCTTCACCGGGAAGGAAGGAGGAGGTCAGGGTTGCTCCCTCTAAGATTTTCAAGCCAACCACTTAGAGTTTCTACAGTGCCTATGCTGTGTCCATGGAGCACAGACCAGTATCTCAATGTGGGGTATGAGTGGGCACAAAAGAAGAAAAATAGAAGTGCCAGGGAAACAGCTGTAAGTATACTAGAAGGCCTCTGAGTTCTCCCTGCCCCTCAGTCCCTCAGGGTAGACAGGATCTGGCCTTTGTGAGTATCTGGAGTCCCACGTTGTATCATCTCTCCTTGGACCTCACCCTGCTCTGGTAGGCTTATCTACCTTTGGACTGGATACTTTGTTTCTGAAAGGGTTTTTATTTTTACTTTTGCAAGAGGCTTAAAATTCTTTATTAACGTTGGGAAAGAATCTGGTCTTAGCCACACTTTGGGCAAGGGGATCTCTAGCATTCTGAAAAAAAAAAAGAAAAAAGAAAAAACTACCCTATCAATGTACTTGGAGCTCCAAAGTCCAGAAGTCAGCTGACCATTGTTATTTCAGGAAGTTCAGATCTCATAGATTTCAATTGGAGGTGGAGTAGAAGGCTCTGGGCTGCCTTCAATCTCCAGGCTAGTGGCCATCTTGGTTGCATGTTCTTAAAAGTAAAACTGCATCTAATGGGGTTTACTGCTTATTGTTTATAATTTGAAGTTACAGACCTCTATATTCCTGCCGAAGAGCTTGTCTGTGAGTGTTGTAGCCTAGTTACCTTTTTCCACATGGTTTTTGGTCCCTTGTAGTTCTCCCTTTCCCTCCGTCTACCCCCCCCCCCCCCCCCCCCCCCCCCCCCCCCCCCCCCGCCAACAGAGAGATTTAAGAATCTTTGAAAGATGGTCATGTTGGCCGTCTTCCATTCTGCCCCCCTCCTCTGAAAGGGAAAAAGGAGGGAAATAAGATTTTCTCTCTTTCTGGTCCAATGGCCATACCTGTGGACATTGGGGTGCCTCTTAGACTTACTACCCGACCTCACCCATTACTTTCACTTGAATCCCCAGATAGGCTTTGATTTGCTTTTCTGGAGTAAAGATAGATGTTTTAAATAAAGGTTTTGGTAGGTTTCTGTTTCCAGGCTGCCCATCCTGATGCAAGGCTTTTTCAGTGCAGCTGGGTCACTGCCCCCTGCCCATTAGATTCTCTCTCGGCTCTTGGCTCTTGCCTCAGGGACATCTGTGTTTATGGGATTGCTATTCTCTCTCAGAAGCTCTCAAAAGCCTTTGCATCACACATCCAGCAAATAACAAATGCTGGCCAGGGGTTTGTGTTCTCACCCCAGAACACTGAGCCAGAGAACTGGGTGAACCTGGACCTCACTGCCCGTGGCTTAGGTGAAGGAGCAGCACTTGGTGCTCTTAGAAAGGCAGTGCACAGTGTCACTTGCACTGCTGGAGCTCTTAATGCTGCACTGAGGCCCATCCACCTGTGGGGCCAGGCCTGCCTCTGTGCTCCCCGTCCTTCAGAGAGCGTGCAGTGCAGCCCTTCCCACCCCCAGGCAGGCCTTTGCCCCAACAGTAGTGTCCTACCTTGCCCTGCTGCCAGGCTGCAGACAAAGGGCTCTTCAGAACAAAGACTCACTCTCCGGGGAGGACAGGGCCTGTGAGCTCTTGAGTCTCACCCTTTCTCTAGAAGATGCTAGTGGACATTTAAGATCCTTCTTGGTATCTTCAAACTGTGGGGACATAGAGTAACCAGATGAAAGCACCCACACACATAGCTGTAGCACTCCCACAGCCAACAAGGCCTACGGAGTAAGATTAACCTAAATTAGGAAGATGATTGTTCCTGTGTTAGTTGTATGCTGTATTCTAAAGCTGTTTTTGTACTCTAAGCCCCAGCAGAAGGCTGGCTATGAGCTCTTCCATGGGGTGCTGCACACTGGCACCTGCACAGTCCAAGTTCCGGGTGGGGAGTATGTCCCTCTTCCCAGAGTTCCATAGTCTCTCTCTAGGTGATGAGCTAACCATCTTTTTTCCTTTCCTTTCCTTTCCTTTCCTTTCCTTTCCTTTCCTTTCCTTTCCTTTCCTTTCCTTTCCTTTCCTTTCCTTTCCTTTCCTTTCCTTTCCTTCTTTCTTTCTTTCTTTCTTTCTTTCTTTCTTTCTTTCTTTCTTTCTTTCTTTCTTGGTGATGAGCTAACCATCTTTTTTTTCCTTCCTTCCTTCCTTCCTTCCTTCCTTCCTTCCTTCCTTCCTTCCTTCCTTCCTTCCTTCCTTTTTTTTAAATACAGATTGTACACTTTTGTGCAGGCTGACCTTGAACTTTGAACCCTCCATCTAGTACCTGGGATTCCAGGTATATACTACTGCATAACGCTTTATTTAACCTAAAATTCTCACTCCTGACTGTTCTTGTCTTCTCAGGGTTCCACCCCCACCCAGGTTTTTTTTTTTTTTTTCACAGGCGATGCAAACAAACACCCTTCTATTTTCAGTATGCCTGTTGGTGTCACAGCTGTTGTGACTTGTCTTGTTGGCCAGAAAGGCAATCCTTGGCCCTGCAGCTGGCCTTGGAAGCTTACACTTGGCCTGGCCAGCCTGGGCCAGCCATGGCAGGCTAGGATGACTTGCAAGTCTGTTCTTTGCCTTGATTCTTGGCTTTCTCACAAAACTCCAAGGCCCTTGTGATGACAATTCTTGCACTCCATTGAACAAGACCTAGAGAAGCTAGTGTTTATGTTTCCTTTGTTAGGAGTGTAGGCTTCTATTTGAGAATTATCCAGGGACATGTGGTCATCCTGTGGGGCACACACGAAGAGGTAGAGGAGGTCCCTCACTTCCAAGTAGCTCTTTTCTTTCAGTTCCTTGCTGTCTGGATTATTATCCTGTCAATTATGATTATATAAAGCTTTTTAAGTGAAAACCTCAATTCTGAACATCCCTGTGCAACATAGGAAGGCAAACTCCTTCCTATAATGTGCCATTCAGGCACACATGTGGGTACCCAGTTTGTCACTGTGTGTATAGACCTACCCCTACCCTGAGATTGTTTTGCCTACTTGCTTAAAAACAACAACAACAACAACAAAAAACAAACTGATTTGGCTTAGAATCCCTTGTTTGTCCAAAACTCTGTTGGTGATAATGAAGGGTCTCAGAGCTTTCCCCTTCTTTTTGGTACACACAGAAAGAATTGTCCTTCATTGATAAAAGTAGTTTGCCTTGGTCCCTGTGTCATTGGTACTGGCTATCCCCATGGTCAGCCTTATGGGAAAGCTTCATTTCCCAAGACAAGAATTTAACTGAGTTGGGATCATGTAAGAGTAAAAATACAGGAAATGATAGCTTATATCTGGAAAAGAAATTACAAATTTAGTAAAAAGTACTAGTACATTTTTAGGTTTTAATGAAAAGACCTGAGTGGATTTTTTTCACGTTAATGTCAAGCACCTTTTAAAGATATTATTTAATGCAAAAAAGATTCTGCACAAAAATAATTCTTAAATTGCACCTTGACTGAATCAAAACCAATATTTTTCCTTTGATGGTTTATTTTTTATATTTTACTAAGAAAAAAAAATAGTAACGAAGTCTCTGTTTAGGCCTTAGAGATTGCCAGCCCTATATTCTCCAGCGGTATTGGAAGTTCTGTCTTCATTGGAGTGAGTTTGGAGTAGGAATGATTGGCTCCATCTCTCTTCCTATGTAACTTTGATTTAGGAGCTTTGCCCTTTCCTGCAGTGGCTGCACTGTCAGGGTCATGCTGTCTGTGCCCAGCTTTGGTTGTATACTGGGTGCAAGGACCTGTTTGGGTCCCAGGTGGCACTGTCTTGTACATAGGCCCTTTGGCAATAGGGGCTTTATGCTGTCACTTCCCTAGCAGGGTCCCCAACTCCTCCATGGAGGTGTCATTTTGAGACAAGTTCCTTCCTTTCCAAGTCCAAATGAAAACTGTTGTGATCACATTGAGTATATGGACACATTTGGGGGAGAACTGACATTTTTATAGTATATTCACTTGTGTAGTTGTTGATAGGTCTCTTTTATCTCTTTAATTGATGGGTTTGTTTGTTTGATTATGTGTGTTAAGTGTGTAAGCGTGCCACAGGATACATGTGTCCATAAGAGGAAACCCTTCTTTCATGTCACCATATGGAGTTTGGAAATTGAGCTGTCTATCAGGCTTGGAGGCAAATCCTTTTCCCTCCTGAGCCATCTCACTGGTCCATAGTCAGGTCTTTTGTATTTACCACCCTTGCTCCTGGTGCTGCTGATTGGACCCAGGACCATATTCTTCTGTAATGTCTTTCAGTTGATTTTTATGTTTGTCTATAAAGATTTTACAGTGAATTACTTTTTTCACATTGTAGCTTATTCTTTTGTTTAAAAATTTTTTAATTAGTTTGGTGCATGAATGTGGTGTGTGTTTTTGTGGATGTGTGCACACGTGTGCAGATGTGCTTACATGAGTTTGAAGGTCAAAGGTGGATGATTAGTGTCTTCTTTAATTCCTTTATGATTTTTTTTTGAGACAGAGTCCCTCACTGAACCTGGAGCTCACCAATTGGCTAGGGTGACTGACCACTGAGCTTCACGGAGCCTGCTGTTTTTCTGCCCTTTGCCAGTGCTAGATTACATGTGTGCACCACTGGTTCTAGGGATCTAAACTCAGGTCCTCATGCCTACACAGCAGGCTCTTTACTAGCCAAACCATTCCCAGCCTGTGTATGTCTTTTAAAATTAAACTTTTTAAGATTAGTAATTATAAATTCACTTTTAATAAATGGGTATGTGTGTGTACATAATATCTTATATATAATCACCTCACTATTCTAAACTCAAAGTATTCTAGCAGCTTCCTATGGCTTCTTCAGTGTTTCTTAGACAAAGGTCATTAGCTGTAGAGGGGGCAGATTTTCTTCTCCCTTTCTAGTTTTAGATTTCCCAGTCTTGTGGAGTGAGTGTGTCTAGTGAGTTCTACAGGAGCAAATACTAGATTCCACTGGTCAGGAAGGTCTGTGCTTCCCAGGGCTGTATCTAGTTCCAGCTTGGGAGCAGTGGAACTCATCTATAATCCCAGCACACAGCAGGTGGAGGTAGTGGGATCAGGAGTTCAAGGCCAGCATCAGTATGTAGCAAATTTGAGACCATCCTGGCTACATGAAACCTTGCCTGAAAAACACAAACAGGAATGTACTATGCTCCACACAGGTTAAGTTCATGTGATCATATTTCATTTGCTCAGTATCTTTATTGCACCTATGCTGACTGACAGGTAGCTTCTTGCTACAGACTCAGTTTATGAAGACCCCCACCTCTCTGCTGGACTTCTTTGGGATCATCATTCTGTTGCTGAATTGTAGCTGCCTATTATCTCTATTTTGGATGTCAGCTTTTAAAGTATGTTCCAAAAGAGTTTAATATTACAATTATTTATAAAATGTTTTGAGACTCTAAGCCTTTTGTGGTCCTATGTTCTCAGTGGTTGTTTTTAGTCTCTCAATATCTCTAGTGGTTACCAGTAGTATGATTTTATGATTCTCTCTCTCTCTCTGAGTCTGGGGGCAGGGGTGCTCAGTGAGGGTGGCCTTAAATGTGCTGGATTATAGAAATATGTAACCATGTCCAATTGACTTTGATTCTTCTTATAGGGTCATTTTTTTTTAAAAAAAAGACTGTTCATTTTATTTCAGTTTTATTGTCATTAGTTATGCATTATGTATCTGGATGTTTAAAAGTCTCTGGATCTATATAAGTAAGAGCCTGTAAGAACTTTAGGAGATATTAGCCACACAGTTGTGGGTCTTGTTTTTGTTTTATACACATGTAATGTTTGATTTCCCTTTTGAACAGTTGCATTACAAAGTTTTAAGATGATTCTCCTCTCCTGTCATACACTAACAGATTCATTCTCTTCTCTGGCCTTTTAAGCTCCTTGCACTTGGCCTTCCAAGCTCCTAAAGTCAACATGGGGTCCCTCCTTCCCTAGGCAGTCTTTCCTTCCTCCCTCCTTCCTTCCCTCCTGCTTTTTCTCTTTCTTCTTTGTATCTTTTAACATCATGTATCTTGATTTCATTTATTTCCTTGTCCCTTCACATCCACTCTCCGCCCCCACCCCTCCCCCAACTAAAACAAAATTTAAGAGAAAAAAGGGGGGGGGAGAAAAGAAAAAGGGAAAAATTTAAAAATCTCATAGAGCTGGGTGGTGATGGTGCACACCTTTAATCCCAACACTTGGGAGGCAGAGACAGGCAGATCTCTGTGAGTTCGAGGCCAGTAGGGTCTACAGAGTGAGTTCCAGGACAGCCAAGGCTACACACGGAAACCCTGTCTTGCAAAAGAAAAAAATCTTGTCATGGAAGCTGCAGTGTGACACAGTGACTCACGCCATGAACTCCTTTGTTCATTTGCAAATGTTTATTGCAGAGAGTCTTTGGGTCTGTCATGGTGTCTGGTTTCTACTACCCTATTGATCTTGGGCCCTCACTAGGGCTCCTCCTGGATATCTTGTTGTTGCCCTGTGCTGTGGAGATCTGCAGCTTTGGGTCTGCAGACCAGATTCATTCACATGCTCCCGCAGATCATAGATGGGGTGAATGGTGGGACAGGCTCAGTCATATCCTTGGGTCTGGGCCTGGGCAGCTGTAGGGTTGGTCCACTAGATGTGAAATTATTGTGGGAGCTGCAGGTTGCATTCCTGCCACCCAGCTCCCGGCCGCCCGCCTAGCTCAGTCAGTAGAGCATGAGACTCTTAATCTCAGGGTCGTGGGTTCGAGCCCCATGTTGGGCGCTATTCTGTTGAGGGAGCTGCGGGCCTGCTTTTCGTACTGCCCGGCTCCCGCACAGCTAGATTTACACCAGAAATAACAACACACAAACTGTATTCATTTAAACACTGCTTGGCCCATTAGCTCTAGCCCTTACTGGCTAATTCTGATATCCCCATCAACCCATCTCTAATAAACTGTGTAGAACCGGTCTTACCAGGAAAGATTCAGCATGTCTGACCTGGCAGCTTGCTTCATCGTGTCTGCCCAGAGAGGAGAGCTATCGAGTCTGTCTGAGGCGTCTTACCTCACTTCCTCTTCCTCCCAGCATTCTGTTCTGCCTATGCCACCCACCTAAGGGATGGCCTATCAAATGGGCCAAGGCAGTTTGTTTATTACCAATGACCTTCCTCCATCATGAAATGGGGACAATTCTCCCATGCTCACAGCTTTGGGGCTGGCTCACCTACATCTGCAGTCACAGAGTTGGCGAGGTGCAGGGCCTGCTCTCCCAAGTGTTGCAGCTGGTGGGGGGTCAGAGATAGCTCTCCTGCTGTTTGACCACAGGACATGTTGGGGAAGAGGGCAACTCTCCTCTACCCGTGCCACCACAAGACAGAGGGGTAATGGGGTCAACTCTCCCATGCTCACAATTTCAGGACTAGCTGGCTCACCCACACCTGTGCTCACAGGGTTGGCGTTATCGTGCTTCCCTGGCAAGGAGTAGGGAATGTTGCAGTTGGTGGGAATCAGGGATAGTTCTCCTACTCTTAGGACCACAGGGCCAGCTTCCCACCTGCCTTGGTTCGGCAGGTGGGCATCATTCCCTCAACCCATGCTACCCACAAGACTTCTCCCATAAGCGTAGGGAGAGCTCTCCTATGCTCACAACTTCAGAACTGGGTCACCCACATCTGTACTAACACGGTTGGCTCTGCTGTGCTGCCCTGGTGAGGTGCAGGGCCTGCTCTCCCGAGTGTTGCAGCTAGAGGGGATCAGAGGGAGCTCTCCTGCTCTTCTGGTCATAGGGCCAGCTCTCCTACCTGTCACAGGTATTGCTGGGCAAGGGTGGAGGAGGGCAGCTCTGCCTCAGCTATGCTGCCACCAGACAGATGGGTAATGGAGACAGCTCACAGTTTCTGGGCTGGCTCACCCACACCTGTGCTCACAGGTTTGGGTCTATTGTGCTGCCCTGGCAAGGTGCAGGGCCTGCTCTCCTGAGGCCTTGTTGGGTGGGTGGGGGGAGGGGTAGGCAACCTTTTCTAACTGGATATACGTGACTTCTTTGCTCCTTGGGGTTCAGTTTGTTAGTTACATAGGTGTGAGTTCACTCTTACATAGGTGTGAGTATCTCTTTGTTTGTTTAGCAAACCTTTTGTTTTCCTCAGAGTCTGTCTAGCATACCTTTTCTTTTCTTCTACATTCTTCTAGCATACGTTTTCTTACCTTTTTCCCCTCTGAATTTGTCCTTTTGTCAATTCTGAGCGCATCTAACCCGCTTCAAATATAACATGGCTCCATTGCCTTCATTCTTTATACCCTGCTGTTTTTCAAGATTCTTCACTTGTTGATTCTCCCTTGCTTTTTGATTTTTTTTTTGTTAATCCTTTTTATTTAACAATTGTTTTCCAATTCACTTAATTTTCTTGTTGATAGTGTGGTATCTGTGGCTTAAAACATCTGATTTTTTTTCCCCTTCAATTTATCAGTTGTACTTTTTAGTTTTGAAAGCTTATTTAGTTCTTAGTGATTAATGTGGACAGCTCTGACATCCCTTTTCATTGCTTAAACTTTTTAAATATTTTAACAAACATTTGACTTAATGAAAATATACGTGCAGAGGAGTATGTGTGAAATTTTAATGAAGTTGTTTCTTCAAGGTTTGAGGACTATCCATCTGATTCTAATGCTTTGAGCCTCACAGTTAGCTTGACTGCATGCCTTCAGTCTCACCTTTGCAAGCGCCTTTGTAAGTACAGCTCTTGGGCTCTTGATTGCACTGTGCAGCTAGAGTGTGGCTTTACGTCAAGGACACTTCTTCAGACAGGAATTCAACATGCTCTTGTGAACCTGTTGTCAGTACTCTGCTGAGAATGCATAGCCCATTGAGGCTGTGACTGGATTCCTGCCTGAGCCCCAGCCCTCTGCCTGTCTGGAAGAGGACATTGCTTTCAGTGGGGCTCATTGCTTTCAGCTGTCTTTATATTTTTATCTTTTTCTTATTTGCTTCTGGCTTGTAGAGGATTTTTTTACACTGGTGAGCTGAGCAATGTGACAGAAACCGTATTTAATGCAGAATCTCAGTTTCCACTGGCTAAATGTGTGTGAGATAGATTTGCCTCCACACTCCCAGGGGAGAAGGTTCCCAGCATTGTATTAGCTGACTTTTCGAGTCTCTCCTGCCCATCCAAATTTCTCCCCATCTTCTACTGAGGTCCCAGGTCTAGCAGCACTAGTACTTGCTGGCAGAAACCTCTGTGCCTCTACCTCTAGCTCTGCCTCTGTATGCAGTCATGCCCTAGCTCTGGGTAGACCCTCTGCCTGAGGCTTCTTCCTTCCCAGAGCCTGATCCTTGTGTTCAGTGTTGTCATGTTCTTTCTAGCTATTCAGAGTGGGTTCTGTTCTTGCTGTATAGGCAGTGTGGCCATGTTGTCTTTCAGCTATTAGGACTAGGAGAGTTCTGATGCACTTGGAAGGTTCTTTTTTAGCACTGATCTTTGTCCTAGTTCCCACCAAGGTTGCTTTTGCTGTGATTCTATGTGGCTGGTGCTTCATGCAGACACAAGCTTGGTCTCACTTATTGTGGGATGTACGGGGGTACCCACTTGGTCAACTTTCATGGATATCACCTGACATAATGGCAGCTACTCCTGTAGTTCCTCTGACTACTGCAGGGTGGGAGTCAGCAGAGGAAGGCAGAACTTAGATATTTGTCTAAGGCATCTCAGAAGCAGCCAGTAGTCAGTACTGATACTGATGGCAGCAGCTGGCTTCGCCTCTGTTTCCTGGTTCTTTTCCTCTGCCTCCTCACACCAGCTATTCTGGTTAAACTGCTCCCCGGAGAACTGGATCTCAAAGAGCCAGAGTCTTGACTATATACTACATCCTGGTTTCTTGTCAGCTATCAGCCTTACAAGGTCCATTCCAGGTTCCCTCCTGACCCAGTAGCCTCATTGGTAATGCTAAAGTTTTCAGAAGGAAGCCATTGGGCACTGAGGTTCTGCTTCATATGACCTTAGTACCCTCATTTGCAGCAGATGGCACGGGGGATTGGTAGAGAGCCTCAGCCCTGACCACTCAGTCTCTCCTGCACCCTGAAGTGGTCCTTGTACAAGAGTGGGCAGAAGGCAGTGTCCTACTTCCCTGCTCTCTAAGCCCTCTCCCTTCCATGCCACTTACATGGTAACTATCCAGTCAGCGTCAAATGGAAAGTTGGGGTTACCAGCTACATTCAGTGTCTATATTGGAAGCCATGGGTCTTTGGCCCTTCCTCACCCTCCGACCTGAAACCCCCTTCGTTCTGCTTCAAGAGTTCCAGCACATGTTTTACCAGAAGTAGTCAGCAAGCCTCTCCTTGCTAAAAGTTTGCCGTCCTCCTGAGGACAACTCTTTAGTTCAGCCATACCTTATAGGAGCAGGGCTTTGTCTCCAAGATACTAGTATAAAGCCTGCTGTTTATGAGTTCAGCTGTGGATGAGCAAATATAGAGATGGTGTGTTTGGTTTGAAATTGGTCTGCATGCTTATGCATGGGGCAGATGATAGCCAAGTGGGACATTGATATTCTGTGTAACATTCTGATGACATCTGATGTTTTCCTCATGTAGGGTAGAATTGATCATTGTGGCAGGAATGTCCAATGCCTTCCTCATGAGGCTTAGGTGTTTCAGCCCGGTAGAGGGTGAACAGCTGCCTAACTTCCTGTGGAGACTCTGCCCTGCTTTGCCTATTGGAGGAGGCAGTGGGCACGGATTAGTCATTTTACCAAGAACACTGGATGCAGTGTGAGCCGACTTCCCAGAAGCAGCTTGTATTCATCTGCTTCTGTGTGGAGTTCCACATGAAGGAGGTTTGGGACAGAAAGTGCTTTAAGGAACATTCCTTGCTGCCTTTACTCTGTCTGGCCTTGTTTACAAGTTTCACTGCTGCTTTCCAGATACCCATCTTCCATGGGTATTGCCTTCCAGGGTGACAAAGAACCAGCATCTGTGTCTTAGGTGAGCATGGCCCATGTTCTTTGATGACCCACCTCACTAGCTTCCTGGAACAGTGTTTCTAGAACTGAAAGAGGCCCAGAATACTCCATAATATCAGCTAAAAGGACCGGAACTCAGGGTGCACATCATCCATGAACTATGGGCACCATTTCAGATTTGGGAGAGGGCTTCAGAGTGCTACATACAGCTTTGGGCCTCATCTGAAACATCTGTGGGGGTCCTCCAGAACTCGTGGGACACCAAGGAGGAGCATATGGCCTGTACCCTTTGCATAGGTCACAACATGCCTTGTTTCTTCCCAGGACAGTGGGCAGTTAGGCACTGGATTATGCTGTGCTCACTCACCTTCTTAGACGTCCTCTGCATTAGCAGTAAGGGGTGATCAAGAGTCTCTGTGCCACTGGGCTTGGGCCTGGCCCTCTGCTTACATTAATCACAGTGGGCAGCCTGGGTGTTCTGACTTCCTTTTAAGTCACATCTTCCCCGACTGCTGGTTCAGTCACATCTTGCCCCTTTGCTTGACTGTCTTGCTCCTAGTTCATTCCAGGAGAGAGATTTCTGCTATCAAGAAAGATGTTGAGAGACCATTTGGCATCCCAGCCTTTTTGCTTAAACACAAGAAGCAAGACCCATTCTTCTTCTTACTCTAAAGTGTATTGGGTGTGGGTTTGCGCATGATGTCAGGTAAAGGGTGTTCCCTGTTTTTACACACAATCCACTGAGAGTCTCCTGGTCAGGTCCTAGCTGCAGGAGCCCAGAATTTTCTGAAGAGTAGAGCCCAACTGTGTTTTCGCAAGCATAGGGTGGTTGTTAAGTTTAAACTTGAATGCTCTGGGATCCCGAGGGGGCTGTTAGCCCACTGCAGCTCTGGGTTCACCCAGGTTCTTATACTGGTTGGTGGGCCAATATGCTGTCTGCTTCTCTCCTCTGATGTCCAGCTATGTGCTGTCACCCAAATGCACAGCATTGTATATGGAGGACAACTATGAGCTGATGGGCAGTAAAGAAGCCTGACTTCCCAGACATGTTCTCTTTGGTGGGTGCTACAAAGTGTACCTTTCTGTCTTAAAACTTTTTTTTTCCTTACAAATTGTTTCAAATCACTTGAATCCTTGGGGTGGCCATGTAGGAAGTTCTATTTGGTAGTTACCTCTTCTGGAGGTTACATAGCTCATCTATGTAAGCCTTGCTGCCTCTGGGGTTTCTGACCTTCTCAGTGGTCTTCTTTCCCATGTCTTAGGCCAGAAGCCCCAAATTCCCAGGTGCCCAGGTGGGGTGAATGGTTATATGCAGATTGGACCCAAATGAGGAGGGACTTTCCTTGGGATTCTGCAGATGCAGAGTGCTTAGACTTGCTGTGAAGAAATGGTAAGTTTTCTGTGCCTGTTGCTAAGTGCTGGTGGGAGTCTTGGAAAGATCCCTCTCAGGCTGAAATTATCTACCTGGCTCTTGGCGGTATCAGGCTGGGTGATACCCTTTGGTCTGCTCAGCTGGCTCAGTACTCCTTTGTTGGCTCATAAAAATGCCACAAAGACCAAGATCCAAAAACATTGTGTTTATGCTCCTCAGGTTTGTCCTGTGGGGGTCTTCTTTGCACTATGCCTGTCTTGCATCCTAGTTCTGGGTCCCAGATGCATCTTTCTGCTCCTGTGCTGACACCAGCTCTTTGTTGATCTTGTGTATCTTCCAGTGACAGACATGACAGTGTTTTGTGGAATTTGTACCTGGGTGCTTGGTACATGTTCTTTAAGTATGCAGAAGGGTCCAGACTGATATTCCTTCTATTTGTCCTTTAACAAACAGGGAGTACCTGTTTTGCTACATGGGCACAGCACTCGGACACTATGATTTGCTAGATCCAGTCTTGTTTTCAGGGGTTCCTGGGTGATTAGGAAGGTTAGCTACAAAAACTTAGCATAATACAGTGTCCTAAAGGCAATCATCGCAGGGAGGGGCCCAGGAGAGAGTGGCTGTTACCAGTGAGGGGCTTCATTATTGCTTTGCATGGCACCCCATAAGTGCTATGGGTGCACATGTGTCAGGATTAGTACTTATATTTGGATTAGGATTTATATCTTGCCATTGTTGAAGAAATTGCAAGAGTGAATATGGCTGCAGGTTGAGGTCATGTTGCTGCTAGCCTGTCTGCAGAGGTTACATTCTTATGAATGGCCCAGACCGGACTGAGTCTAGCCTCCAGCTGGAGAGTCTTTCTCCATCACTGGGGATGATGCTGAGGGTCCAAGGTATAATTACTCACCTATTTGGGGAGAAACCACTAGGAATGCAGTGGCTGGGTAGAACTCATGTGCAAGACTTGGCTCCCTATACCACTTCTACTAGCAACTGGCAGCCTTACTTATAGGGGTACAGAGCTAGGCACACAGACAAGTCCTGTGTTATCAGTTATTAGCACAATGGAATTCGTCTTATTAATCAGTATTTTTCAAGGCATCTCCAGTGTGGAACTGACCTCATTGATCTCTACATAACTTGTCTGCTATTCATGGGCTTCTCTGTGATCACCATAGCCCATCACAGTGCCAAATCCTTGTATAATCTTTCTCACAAAGGAGATCTTGCTCCTTATACCTCATGTAGCTCACCCACCTTAACCAGCTTTTTTTTTTTTTTTTTTTTTTATGTGCTGTTCTACATGGCTGGAAGGAACTTACCTACCATTACTGGTGCTTGCCTGCTGGTCCATTAAGATCTTTCCTCTTAGAAGCATTCCCAACCAGGACAGACAAGTTGGGAACTGCATTTTCCCCACACTATGTACTCAGTGCTTGTTTTGAGTTGGTTCTGGGCTTGATAGAAGGGCCTTTGGTCCTCATCTAGCATCTTCAAATGTCTGTGAGTTCCTGGAAGCAGGATCTTCTCTCCATGTACTCTCTTTACTAGTTAGATGTGTTTGGTACCTTAAAGGTAGGTGGGATTATGCATAGGGACTAAAGTTGAAGCTGGAGCAGAAGTGCATCAGCATCATAACCTATTGACTGAGTTTTCTATCCTTCCTGGTTCCCGCAATTGTTAAGTCCCAAAGAAATCACACAGAGGTCTACATTAGTTATAAACTGATTGGCCCATTAGCTCAGACTGCTTATTAACTCTTATAACTTATATTAGCCCATTATTCTTGTCTATGCTAGTTGTATGGCTTGGTACCTTATTCAGGAGGCAGTCACATCTTGCTTCTTCTGTGGTTGGGTCAGGATTGTGTCTTCTTCCCAGAATTCTCCTGTTCTCATTGACCCGCCTCTACTTCCTGACTGGTTGTCCCACCTATACTTCCTGCCTGGCCAATCAGCATTTATTTAAAATATAATTGACAGAATACAGACCCTTGTTCCGCACCACTTCCCCCTCTTAAAAAAAAAAAACAAAAACAAGAACTCTGAATCTAATATGCTTTGTTTAACTTTTCTCCTGACCATTAGCCATAACAACTTGTAACCAATATTGTAAACAAAGGAAATTATTCATAGTTCATTTTTTGAGAATGTGGGTGTAGTTTTCCAGGCTACTTCCTGCTGATTGGGGGTGGTGGTAATCTTATAGGGACCTAAAGAAAATTTAGATTTATGATCAAGTCCTTACTGGAGTATCCTGTGAGGCTTGATCATCTCAGGCAGCATCTTGAATCTGTTCTGGATGAAGAACTCAGACATCTGGGCCATCTGTTTCTACCGGAGATCTCTCAGGTGGTCTTCCTTGGTCAAACCTGATTTTTCCTAACTCAGAATGAATTCACAGCCTCTCATTTCTTGTGGAAACAAAAGCAAAACCTCTTCTCCAAAGTAACATACCTTTTGACTTCAATTTTGAAGTTAAGGTATTTTCAAAGTGCTTATCTTGGATTAATTCAGCACCATTTACAAACAAATATCTTTTGGCAGTTGTTGCTCCTTAAACAATTCAAAGAGAACATAATAACATACAGTATCCCAACTCTGTGTAATTTTCATCTTTATGTGACTTTATCTTAACCTCTATTTCTTTTATTTTTACTTTTAATTTTTTGGCTTTTTGAGACAGGTTCTCTGTGTATCTTTGGCTGTCCTGGAACTCCCTCTGTAGACCAGGCTGTCCTTGAATTGCCTCTGTCTCCCAAGTGCTGGGATTAAAGGTGTGTGTCACCACATCTTGAATTCACAGAGGTCTGCCTGCCTCTGTCTCTCAAGTGTTGGGATTAAAGGTGTGTGCCACCACACCCAACTATCTTTCTTTTTTATTTTAAGGACTATAACCTTTTTTTTCCCCTCTCCTACACCTGCATATATTTTTAACACACTGTAAACCATTTAGAGGTTTGCTTCGTCTTTGAATCTCTCTTTACTGTATATATCTTTCTTTTTCTGACCACATGAGTTTTTAATTTGCTAAGCAATATGGAGAGGATTAAAGCTGTGGCTTTGATGGCTGGATCCAGAACATTTTTTAGCTTTTTGAGATTTCAGCCTAATGGCGGAGGTACTGGCTGTAGCCATGTTTATTGCCACAACTGTATGGCGCTTCAAGGTCCCTGCCAGCAAGCAAGCTGCAGCAGTGTGCTCACAAACCACACTCAAATGTTCTGTAGCCAGTCCTCCTGCCTGAAAGGGTCAGTGTTTGCACTGGCAGGATGGCCCAGAAAGCCAGCATTTTAAAATGGCACAGCTTTTTTTCCTGCTATGACTTAAAATCAAAAAACATACAGTCAGCTTTTCATCAACACCATTTAAGTGTTTTGTGGCAGGAACTCTTAAAAGAGCTGCAAGGTTTTACAGCTAAAGCTGAGTCAGGAAGCCTCTCTTAAATGAGTCACATTTGCCTCTAGCAAACAGAGCCCACCTGAGAAAATGCTGCTATCAATAAGCTGTGCTTAACTCTATTCTTTTTTGTCTAGAATTACTTCCCAAGCTGTATCAGGCTTTATGTGTATACAGTTGTGCACATGTTGGGCACCATTTGTTGACTGAGTTTTCTGTCCTGCCCAGTTCCCGTAATCGTTAAGTCCCAAAGAAATCACACACAGGTCTACGTAAGTTATAAACTGATTGGCCTATTAGCTCAGACTTCTTAATAACTCTTATAACTTATATTAGCCCATTATTCTTGTCTATACTAGCCACGTGGCTTGGTACTTTATTCAGCGAGGCAGTCACATCTTGCTTCTTCTGTGGCTGGGTCAGGACTGCATCCTCTTTCCAGAATTCTCCTGTTCTTATTGACCCGCCTCTACTTTCTGTCTGGTGTCCCGCCTATACTTCCTGCCTGGCTACTGGCCAATCAGTGTTTATTTAAAATATAATTAACAGAATACAGACCCTTGTTCCACACCAATAACCCTGCATGCCTACCAATACACACAGATGGTCTCTCCCCACCACAGTCCTGTCCCCCCAGCCATGTTTGGGTTGTGCATGGCTGGAGGTTGCTGCCTCTTTCACATGATTCCCTCACCTCTTTCTGAACTTACACCATGCTTGCACAGCATAAGGATATAGGTAGGTGTTCCTTTCTTGAGGTGCCATGTGTCTGCTGCCATGGAATATGTACCTACATGTGTGTGAGAGTTCAAGTCAACAATGTGTTCTGGGACATGAAAGCTTCTGGTGAGTCAGCAAGTTTGAGCTGGTGTCATTTCTGTGTGAGCCTTCAGCTTGGACAATTATGAATCATTTGTTTGCCTCCTGATTTGCGTCAATCAAACCACATGTGAAGAAAGCAGCCGTGAGCAAGGCTCTGCTTGGCATCCAGCAGGGGACATTCGCCAGGCATAGCCTCAGAAGGCTGGTCTCTGCGCTTTTCCTGATGGGCTGGGTGGTGGGCCTAAGTGGCTTATGGCTTGGACCCCAGAGGCTTCTGGCCCTGCCTCTTGCTCCTCCTGTCTTCCCCTCGAAAGCACCATGAGTTGCAGGAGATGGTACGGGGGTGCAGTTCCTTTGCTGTTGACAAGTGCCCTGTGTGTAACCCTTTTGCAGTAGCTGCATTGGCTCCTGTGGGAATGTCTACAACCTAAAGCAGAGCAACTGGCCTTTTCTTTTTTGTTGTATAAAATAAATTCAGGAAGAAATTCTTTTAAGAAAGAATAAACCCCCTACCTGAGAAATGGGAAGGGTGTTGTGTCACTGGTTAAAGCTGCTTGGCCTGATGTTTGCTTCTGTCCAGCTGAGACCTCTTCCTTTTGGATCAGCTCTTGGGCAGGTTTGGCCAGTCTGCCTCAGTAAGTCACAGTGACAGTTCTGCTCTGTGTCTAGTTGAGAAAGCCTCTCTATGGAGCGTCAGCTCAGGAGCTGGCTCCCAGGGGACCCTAGTTCAGTAGTTAGCTTGTTTTGTTTTGTTTTGTTTGAAGAAGGCCGGTGGTGGTCTTGTTTTTACTGTTGAGGTTACTCTCACGCTGTTGAATCAGCTGTCAAAAGGTAGCTGGTGTCCTGATTTCCTGGTTAGTCCCAGCCATGGCTAGACTCAGACCATCACTGCCAGGCCCCAGCCTCCCAGCATGTCTTCCCAGTGAGCCTGAAGCATTCTGCCCATGAGCCAGGAAGTCAGGTCACAGTGGGTTTATCCCAGTTTCTGTCTTCTGTTAGTAATAACTAGAATGACATTCATGTGGCAGCCTAAGAGATTCTGGGTGTTCTTCTTCTACATAGCCTGGGAGTGTGTTTCTCTAATGATTGCAGACCACTGGGGGCACCCAAGTACAATGGGGAACAGACAGTGCAGAGCAGTACCCAAGCCCAGAACAATGCCTGTAGCAGCTATCCTGTCTCAAATATTTCTAAAGGAAGCGAGACAGAAGAGCAAGGTATGCCCAGTTGTTCTTCTCCCTCTTCAGCTGTGGCTTGCTGGGGCCAGGCCTGCTTGACTGTTCTGTTTCCCTCCCTGCACTGTTTGATAAGGATTTTGACTGTCAACACAGGTATCCAAAAGATACAACCACAACACCATCGCCACCCTTAAAATAGTTTTAAAATACCACTAGAAGGTGTTGCTTAAAACTTGGGTGATCTAGAATATTTTAGGGAAGTTTCATGTGGTGTTGAGTCAGATCTATTAGCTGTGATAGACACCACCGCCATTTGTTTCCAGCATCCTGCCCTTGGCTTGCACTTTTACTTTCTCACTTTTGCCCCTGGTTGTGTATACAGTTGCAGAGTAGGGGCTTATTGTTCAGTGTCCACTGAATCTTCCCTAAGGTTCTACCCTTCATTTGTGATGACTTGTCCACTCTAGAAACTGCACCAGTGTTCTTGGGTGGTTACCGTTACTGTCGGCCTTGTCTGGCTTGCCTTTGCTGAGTTGGGGCTGCAGAACCTTTGCGGCCCCTTTCTTTTCCATGTGTTAGGTAGAAGTCTTCTGTTGAGATAGTCTCCTCACCACCATGATAGTTCAGGCAGAAAACTCCTTTTGTTTACCAGTTTTTAACATGAGTTAGTTGCTTTGTGCCTTCCAAAGCTAGTGTTTTATCCCTCTTTTCGTGGATAACTGTGAACCATGTGTTTCACCACACTTACAGTCTCTTGCTGTAGTTTCCTGTCTCTGGTCTGTAGGGGCCATAAGTCCTTTGGATGTGACTTTGTAGTCTGTGATAGCTTCCTTGCTTTTTGTTACAAGACATCTTGTATACTGCACAGTTCCCATCCCCGCATTGGAATTAACTCTTTGCCTGGTTCTCAGCTCAGGATCCCGGATCACATCTGACATGGAAATAGACATATTTATATTTATAGGCTGTAGGAATTGGGGTAGGGACATCTGGTGGGGGGGGTCATTGTTGAGCCTGTCTTAAGAATTCATATTCTTAAGACCTTGAAGGTGGCTTTCTTTTCAGGCCACTGAGGAAGGAAGAAGCCCTTTGAGGAGTTTATTTGCAACTCAGGGTGTGAAAGAGCAAGAGCCAGCATTGTGCTTGTCTGAGAATTGAAGGACTAGAGCCTCACTTTCCCACCCTATAGTTAATACCCTGCTCCACCAAGGGCAGGTGCACCCATAGATGGCCTCGAGATGCTGTAACACTGATGGCGATCTTGTCCTGATTCTCATTAGTGGGTATGAAGTAGTGCCTCCTCCTGGTTTCCATTTGCATTTACTGAAGTCTGTTGAGTATTTTCACGTGCTCTTTGAAAAGATGTCTCTTAGGTCTCCCTATGATCTCACTTAGCTTATTTGCCTCTTTATGCTTGAATCGTAGATGTTGGTTGTGTATTCTGAATGCAACTCCTTTATCGAGAACCAGATACTCCTTTCCTTTGTTGGTGATGTCCTTTGAAACAGTTTCTTTTTAGTGTGTGTGTGTGTGTGTGTGTGTGTGTGTGTGTGTGAATGAGTATATTTGGGTGTGTATGTGTATGCATGCTTGTAGAGGCCAGAGGATAACCTGAGATGTCATCCTCAGGAGTGTTCGCCTCCTACTCTGGGCTAAGATCTCTCACTGGCATGCAACTCATTAGTTAAGCTAGGCTGCTGGCCAATGGAGTTCATGGATCTTCTGCTCCCAACCTCTCCGGTGCTGGAATTACAAGTGTGCCTCACCACACCCAGAATTTTTATATGGGTTTAGGCTCACAAGGCATCAGTGTACCGATAAGGCTATCTCCAGTCCACAAAGGCAGAAGCTTGAAATTCTGGTAGCATCTTATTATTATTATTTTTTTAAATTCTGTTTGTTCTTTCTGTCATCAGATATTTATTGAACTCACTTTGGGTGGGGTGAGGTGTGGCCCTTTTCTTGGGGCCTAGGCTTCTGGCTTGTGTCAAATGTCAATGCTGAAAAGCTTCTAGGGCTCTTAGGAGAATGCCTGTTTTATGGCCTCTCTGGCTTCTGCTGTTCCCAGCGACTGGATTTGTTTTCCCACAGTTGTTTTTAATTGAATGTCCATGAGAAAGTGGCCAAGTAAATTGAAGGCTTCTCAGAGAGAGCTGAGTTTCTTTGTTGGTTTTTAAAACTGTGCTTTTTCATCGTTATTGTGCAGTTTGTTGGAATCTGCGTCATGTAGTGACTGTTCACTGGGGCTGGGATTGCTGGTCTTGTTGAGCATTACAACATTAACGAGGCTTTTCCTGCTCAGAACAAAAGTTCCAAAACCATTCTCAATGCGCTGTAATTTTCAGATGGCAGTTTCTCCTATTGGTAGGTTAATTATGGGGCACAGAGCCATCAGGAACTCAGAAGCAAGCAGAGTCACAGCAGAATTAAGGGCAGGGCTCTAGCACCTGTGATGAGGGTCCACACCTGCACATTCCTCCCCCCACCTCATTCCCAGCTTGCCGGCACCATTTCCCACAATTCATGTCTGTCCCCTGAGAATCCAGAGAATGCTCGCCAACAGATGAGAAGCTCTGAAGAGACCATGAGCGGTGGTTGCAGGTGCGTCATTCTAGGCAGTCCCTGAGGATGCAGAGGTGTTCTCACCCCAGTGCCTCCACATGGGAGGACTTTTGAGACTGGCACAAAACCCATGAAGATCAGTCCAGTCATTCAAATTCAGAACACTGTGCCTGGCCCTTTGAGTTCTGCATCCTACATGGCTTTTAGTTCCAGATTAATGAGAGAAAACAGAAAGATCTGTGTGTTCATCACAGACATCAGGTCTTTGAGTTGTGTGTTAGGGAGTGACTAATCAGGCTGTGTTTAACCTGAACTAGACTTTTACCATCTTTCTGACTGAAAATGGGTCACTGTATTCTTAGGCTGGTAGCATAGCATTTACTGGTTTTGGTTTCCTAAGGCCTTGTGTATGTACTAATCTGAACCAGAAGCCACTTCCATCTGTGTGTGCTGCTCCTGGGTGATGCTGTATCTCACTTGACAGCTAAAGATTCAGTTACTTCCCTGTTTGTGAACTTAATAACTTAAAAAAAAAAAAACGCTGAACAGAAGTTTGGGACAGGGAAGAGTTTTGTTCATGGAAGGCTTGGAAGCATTATAAAATCTGGTTATTTTAGCCTCTGTGCTGTTTAAAGCACACTCTTAGCTCTCACTCACTGGGCGTCCTTTTCTTATTTTATGTCACCATGGTGCTTCTTGATTCTCTCTGCTGTGTTAGCATGCATTTCTCCTAGTTGAACACGTTTGTCCTATGGAAATGACAGATCTGTCACTTCAGCTTGCTGGAGATTGTATTACCCAGTGTTGAAAGAGCTTTTCTGCTTTTGTTTTCTGTTCATTGACATGCATCCTGGGGAGGGACAGGCTTCAGAGAGCTGACACTACACACTGTTCTTCGCTGCCCTGGGAAGTCCAAGCTCTGCAAACTTGTCTAGAGGGTGTATTCATTGACATCAAGAATGTCTGTACATGGCACTTGGAGTGGTAGCCTAGTGATTAAGAACACTGAAGTAAGTCTCCAACAGAGGACTTGGGTTCCAGTCCTGGCACCCACATGACAGCTCACAACTGTCTATAAATTCAGTTCCAGGGGATCCAGTGTCCTCTTCTAGCCTCTGAGGGCACTGTGGGTACATGGTGCACAGATGTACATAGAAGTAAAACATTCATACACATAAAATAAGATTTTAAAAAGAGAGAGAGAACATCAGTACAGATCCAGGTCCTTTCCCCAGAGTTGCCCAGCTGTGTTTTATGTCTAGACATCACTAAAAGTGAGGTTTGGGGTTTGGCAGGTACAGTCACCACAACTGTTAGAGGAGACACTGCCTATTATCTAAGAAGCTTTAGTGCATGGCTATGAATGATTAATTAATGAATCCCCAAACTAAGAACCTGGACTGGACCTGACTACCATCCTCACTGGGCTAGTCTTCACGTTCTACATGTGGACAGCTTTTACTTCCCATTTTTGACTGGCTTAGAGGAGGTGGTGTGTGTTAGAATGGCTGGTGTCGTCTTGCATGTGAGCCCCACAGAGACTATGGTAGTAGCCTACTCATGCGAGGACAGCTCTTCTAAGGCTGAAAGGTATCTTCCTCTCATTTGTTTGGGGGAAACCGAGGCACCATGAGCTAGCATGGAAATTAGTGTTGAACTGGAAGGCATCAAAGTGGTACCTATTGAGTGTCAGAAAATGGAACCTGGCCCTTCCTGTGTCTACGGATGGTACCTTTTGTTCAGCACTGCTGCATACCCTGGCACACAGAGATAAGCTGCATACAGGTCTGTGAGACTTCATCTTTCAGCTGTGATGGGTCCATGGAGAGTGTTTCCTAGTGGTGCCTTCCCACAAGTGTTTACCTAGAATAAGCCCCTTTTAAGCTCAGTTCTGAAAATAATTGGCCCTTTATTTCTGGCTAAGAGATGGCTTAGTTGGTAAGGGATATTGCCCACAAGCCCAGTAACCTGGGTTTGATTCCAGAACTCATGTGGTGGAAATAGAAAACCTATTTCCCAAAAATGTTTCTCGACTTTCACTTGTGTGCTGTGACTTCAGTGTGCACACGCACACGCACATGCACTCATGTGCTAAATAAGTAGGAACTAAAAGAAAGTCTAATACAGTTCTAATCTGCCTAGCTGTTCCTGGGGGATCTTTAGGTCTCTGAGGCAGGGCCTTGCTGGGGCTTTCCTATGCCTTTGTTCCTACTCAACTAGACCCAAGAGCCCCCAGAGCAGCCTGTACAAAAGACCCCTTCTTTCTTCCTAGAGTCTTCCCCCTTGTCTTAGTTACTCTTGATTAAGCATGAATGAAAGGCTGAAGAAAAGTTCATGCTCATACCTGAGGAGTCTCACTCCCTCTCCTGCCTTAAGAAAGGGGAGCTGGTTCCATGCCCACTCTGGTCACTCTCCTCTGCCCACCTCCAGGTCCTTCTGGGGCCATGGGCTTGTAGACACAAAGCTAGGGTGGTTGTGGGATGGCAGGTGACAGTGATCCCCTCACGTGATAGTTCAGATCTGGGCGGGACAGGGGCTGTTTACTTTCTTGATGACTGTCTTTATCCTTGACATTCAGTTATTTACTCATTACCCTGAGAAATTGTGTCCTTCCCAATCACCCTGACCTTAGAAACAGGGTGGACACTGCTTTTCCATGATGGCGTTTATCCACACCTACTAAATCAGGCTTTATCCGTCTCTGCACCCACTCTTGTCATCAGGAGCACTGAATACAGAATCCAAGTAAGAGTTGAGTAATAAAAAAAATCACAATTGAACATAAATCCCCTTCGAAATCATTCTCAATTCTTTTAGTAAGCTTATTTCAACTGAATTTAGATCAGAGTTAAAGAAAGTTGATTTATGCATGAAATTCAACTGTAGCTTGCAGTTTGGTGTAGTGTTTTTTAAAAAAAACTGCTTGATGACATTTGTCTTTTCAGGAAAGTGCTTCCATTCTTAGATATGACATTTGAAGGCCATGTGTCAGGAATATGATGAATTACTTTATGAAAATCCCGAGGTGGATATAATGGTAAAAGACGTCCTGCTTGGCCTGGCCTGTGGCCATAGACAGCTCTGTTCCTTGGCCTAGCGGTGGAGGAGCCCCAGGCACAGCACTGTCCTGGGCCTTTTCCCTGTTTGTTCATTGCCAGTTGCAGAGAAACTATTGTAGACCAGGATGCTAGTCTATAGGTACTTCCAGAGGAGTCAGGGCCTGGCCTGGCCTCTAGAGCCCTCACCTCATATACCCTGCCAGCATTCCTCACGAGGAAGTGTTACAAGCTGTGGTTTGGCATTTCCGGTCTGTGGCTAGTTTCTTGTGTGTTCAACCCTGTAGCCGTGCAGGACTCTTCCGGGAACAGTTACAGATTTTGTTTTTACCGTAGTGTTATAGAGGTCTTCACTGGATGGGCTAATTAATTCCTTAACTCTGCATTTCAGACTTACTTATAGGCCTGTGTAGAATGTGATGTGTAGCTCAGGGGAGGTCTTCATGGTCGCGGATTTGTGTTTATGGAACATGAGTCTAGGCATATGGATGGGGGAGATAGAGGAAGGGGGCACTGTCTTCTCCAGGTTGTAGAGGTGACTCCCCAGAGGTGAAACAAAATACCCAAGGTCACAAGGAATATAGGTGGCTCTAGAAGTTGCCTCAGGCCTTCTGCTTCTGCTGCTTCTCCTGTCTGTGAGAAATACTGTGTACCTACTATGCTTAGAAACCTAGGACAGTGTCCTGTGCCCTGTGTCCTGTGGTACTACTGCTGTGATAGGTTGAACTGGTGGCCAGCTGGGTACAACTTGGGATCAGGAACAGAAGTGTCAGGTGGGATGGCCGCGTTCTTGTTGTGGGGACGTTGTTTTAGGGGATGGTAGACAGACAGCATTTTTCTGGTGTCACTGCTGCAACCTGCCTGGCCCAGATGATTGATGCTGTTTTGAGTGCTAGTCCATCCATAACATGACTCACTCACTTTCCTCTGCCTCCACTGAATAGTAGAATGCTGTGGGCACTTGTGTCACTCCAGCGCTCCTAGAACCTCCCCAGAGCAGCGTAGTATACTGAGTAGAGAGATGTTTGTGTCATGTGAACATAGCTCCCAGAGCCTGAGCTATCCCTGTTCCTGCTGCCTCTTGTATGCTTCAAGCTCTGGTTAAGCAGCAGAGCATGGGTGGAACAGGGGGCCCTATATCTCTCTGGTATCTAAGAATGAAGTGCATCGGAGCCTAGCAAAGAAAGGGCCTTTGAGAGCATATATGGGGGATGAGACCTTACTGGAGAGGCCAAGAGAGCCCTTGTTTTCACCTCTGCAGCTTGACTAAAGCAGTTTTGGCCAGGTCTAAGTCAGGAGCTTTTGGAGCCCAGGGGCTTCCCTTGGTGCTAGGGCAGGACTGTGGAGCTCATGATAGGGGCTTCCCAGATTACTCGTGCTTTCTCTGTTCCTGAGTCTCGGGAATTTCAGACTGGCTTTTTATAGCAGCTCATCTGTAGCTCCTTAAATGTGTGTAGGTTCCAGTGACTTGGATCCTTTTCTGCAGGGGCCAAACCAGAATTGTGGCTTCTCTCTCCAGGACTCACCATCCTGTGAAACAGTTTCTCTCTATCAGGGAACCCCTTTGCCTCTGGAACAAGAGGCAGTGGCTTGTGTCCTGAGTGCCACCACATACTTCACACCTGCAGACGAGGGTGTACATAATCAGAGGACAGATATCCCCTGCTAGCTCCCAGACTGCTTCCTTTACTACTTAGGACCCCAGAGTGCTACACCGGGTGTTTCTCCTGCAGCTTCTTTCCAGGTACTCTGTGTTACAAAGTAGAGATTCCCTGGGCTCAGGGTCACTGTCCTTATGTGTTCACCCTCACATTGTCTCTTTTGTCATGTTGCCTTGTAGGCTCTTGGGAGTGACACAACTTACATGGGCTGCCTCTCCCCTCCTTCTGCCACCTGACAGGGCCTTAATGGGATCCAAAGTGCCCCCCATCCAGGTGGATGCCCAGTGAACTTTTCTGCTGTGTGCACCCCAGCCCCCCGGGCTGGATGCAGCAGACAGTGTGCCTGTCTTCCACAAGTATCACAAGCATATTTCCTAGAGTGACCCCTTGGTGTCTCAGAATGATTGTTTTTAAATCACACCCATTGCTTCCCCAGACTGATTTCCTACAGGACAGTCTGTCATTGTGTCTGCTAGAAGGAAGAGTTTGACATGCAATTCCTAAAAGTTGTTAGAAACAGGGATTTTTTTTTTCAGTGTTTTGGCCAGCATATCCCTGTGGGGAACCTCACTTGTCAGCAGGGAGTCAGTGCGACCTGGGGTAGCAGGTTTTTCTTTGACTGATAACTGGCTGGTGTTTCAGCATCCTTGACCCCTGCCTATCCCTTTGGCTAGCTGTAGGTAGGGAGAGGAGAGGCATCCTAAAGCTTTTCAAATCTTGAAAGTTCTGAGAGCTGACTTCCAGCTTGTAGGAAAAGATAAGCAAATGCTGTGATGTTGACAGTGTGGGTGGCTCTGACCCATGCCCTTCATGCCATGCCTAGGGACCTGCCATAGGGCAGATTCACGACAAAGAAGGATCATTCATGAAAATGTGGGTCATGTGACCAGCCCACTGGGCTGTGAGTCCCAACTGGAGAAGCAGTATACCTTGCATCTGTCCCAGTGCCTTTGTTCTACCTCTGGTGTGTAGTTGTTTTTGTTTTATTTGTTCTTGTTGTTCGTTCTTTGTCTCTTTGGGGGCAGGTATCAGCCACCCAGCTCTCATATTAACCACACAAAGTCTTACTCTTTGTTATGATTGCCTGGCCTTAGCTTGGCTTATTTCTAGCCAGCTTTTCTTAAGTTATCTCATCTATCTTTTGCCTCTGGGCTTTTACCTTTTTCTGTTTCTGCCTGCCTGCCTGCCTGCCTGCCTGCCTGCCACCCTGCCTCCCTCCCTGCCTCCCTCCCTGCCTCCCTCCCTGCCTCCCTCCCTGCCTCCCTCCCTGCCTCCCTCCCTGCCTCCCTCCCTGCCTCCCTCCCTGCCTCCCTCCCTGCCTCCCTCCCTGCCTCCCTCCCTGCCTCCCTCCCTGCCTCCCTCCCTCCCTCCCTCCCTCCATGTTGCTGGCTGTGTAGCTGGGTGGCTGGCCTCTAATGTCATCTTCTCCTTTTCTTGCTCCTTGATCTTCTCAGATTTCTCCTGCTATTTAGTCTCTTTGCCTAAAAGCTCCGCCTATCCTTTCTCCTACCTTGCTATTGGCCATTCAGATCTTTATTAGACCAATCAGGTGTTTTAGACAGGCAAAACAACACAGCTTTACAGAGTTAAACAAATCCTACATAAAAGAATGAAACACATCATTGCATCATTAAGTATTCCACAGCATAAACAAATGTTACATATCTTAAAATAACACTCCACAGCACAGGTGTGTTTGGACTCCCCGACCATGGAACTCTTTGACCTGTGGAAGCTGGTGGCAGCATTCCCTCAGAGTCTCAGACAGCTACATTTTCTTTTTCAAGATAAACTGTCACATCTGCCCAGTGACCTTCATGAGGAGTCCTACATTAACACAGACATTTAAAAACCAACCACACAAAAGCCATTTTCCACATCTGCCATGCTCAAGAGTAAATGTGCTTATGTTTGGAAATACTTGTGTTTAAATCTACAAACTGAAACGGAATTTAACATTCAGCAGATGCATTTGTGAGTTGGACTGGTGAGATTAATTGATCCATAGTAGGGTCAGTCCAGTAGGTGGAGATCCCCAATGTTAGGAGGCCTTTGATGTGAGCCATCTCCTGAGTAGCTGATAGCCTCCCTCTTTGAATGGACCTGTGAGTTTCTCTGCTTTTTTTTTGGGGGGGGGGCGGCATAGAGTTTATTTAGTGGGTTATGGAGTGGGAAGGGAAAGGGGAGGGGGAAAGGCAGGGAGAAGAGAGAGAGGCAGAAGCTGCCTCTCCAAAAGAAGGGCAGAGAGAGAAAGAGAGAGAGCATTTCTCTGCTTTTTTAGGGCAGTGTCCTACTCTTTTTTTTTTTTTTTTTTTTTTTTTTTTTTTTTTTTTTTTTTTTTG